>NW_026652245.1:285000-510068 GCF_030265055.1 Doryrhamphus excisus
AACGTCAAGGGAAAAGAAAAATGAATTCACTGGGATTTTAAAGTTTTTAACTAATTCGATGAAATGATAAGTGTCTTTGACATACGCCGGGTGTTTGGTCGATAAAGGGTTCAAAAAATGGTCGATGTATTGCGCTGTTCCGTAGGTCTCGCTTCCGCAATCAGAAACGATAGGCCTGCCTGGTGGAGTCACAAACGGCGGATTCCATTGTTCCGGCTTTTTATGAATTTTGGGTAAAATATAAAATCTCCTTGCCCTTGGTTCCCCGGTTCCAATTAGATAATTTCTTTGTTTGGCCGTAATAAATTTTTTTCGATACAATTCCATCATAATTCTTTGTACCATTGGGATGGTCTCCAAATAAATCGGGCCGTCTAATTTTTTATAGTATTCCTGATCCTTTAATTGTCGATAACCTTCCTGAATGTATTGTTCTCGTCCCATAATCACTACCGAACTTCCTTTATCCGCCGGTTTTATTATTATATGTTTGTTAGACATCAATTCCCTTAACGCCTTTACCTCGGCCTGGGAGATATTTGGTCTCTCCCGTCGTGTCCATCCGAAACGTGACAAATCTTTTTGGTCACTCTCAATCAGTGCTTTTAGTTCCGGTGACATCATTTCCGGGGGTGGCAACCACGTGGACGGCCCCGAGAACGGTCGTTGTTCCTGCTCCGCCCTACCTTCAAAATATTCCATAATTCTAAGTTTCCGGTGGTACTCCTGTATGTCCAATTTTCTTTGAATTTTTTGATTTTTGTACAAGTCAATTGTAGGTATGAATGTCAACCCCTTGCCTAATAATTTTAAGTGTGCCTCCGTAGGGTAGAAATCCTTGGTCAAAACCACTACATTCTCCGCCCCTCTGGGCTGTGTCTCCGGTATCCCCCTCCCTTCAAGGTTTAAGGGGGACACAAGTTTAAATAATCGATCCAATGTTCCAGCATGTGTAGTGCTGTCAAATCGGTCCAGTGAATGCAATCCCTCACTGTCTCAAAATGCACCTCCGGCAGTAGGGGGATGCAGGGCATATGCTGGGAAATATGCTCGTTCATCTGCAACAGTACCCCCTGATGCTCTTCCTGGAGGTCGGTGGAGAAGTTGATCAACGGGATCCAGATATCTGCATGTGGAAACCGTTTCTTGGCTTCCTTGAGCGCACCCTGCAGTTGTTTGCAGGCTGTGGCCCTGAAATTTTGCTCTTTACAGTTAAATCCGAATGACAGCACTACTTTCTCCACTATCCCCACCACCTTCGCCTTCGCCATCAACAGTTCGGCATTGCGAAATGTGGCCCCCGGGAAGCTATCTATCTGCAAATCCGGGAGAGTGTGTTGTGGGAACCTGGACACATTCGAGTCTCCCAGAATCAACCACCGTTTGTTGACCGTCAACTCCCATTGTGTGTTTTTACGGTTGGTATTTGCATGCCTTGTTACTCTGAATCTCGGCCATTCCGGGGTGGGTGCGCAGTCCTCTTCTTCCTCGGATTCCCGAGTGTCTTCCTCTCTCGCCGATTCCGAATCCGAAGTGCTCTCTGTATCCTCTAATTCCAGTTCCATATTCTGTTCTTCCATCATCTCTGTATATATGTCGGCTCTTCTTCCACTGCCTATCAGAGGTAACGTGGGCGTCGTATCTAGGTCTGCCCCATGTGTGTCATCCATCAAACAACTCTGTTCCCCTTCACTCCTCGGTCCGTCTCTTTGTGTCGTGTTATCTCTCCCCCCTACATCTATCAGTTGTTCGACCGCCTGTGTGCTTGCTGTTCTTTCTTTTGTTTTTTCTCTTTTCCTCTCTCTCCTCTCTCTCCTCTGTGGCTTGGGCGAATCACCAAATTCCTGCTGGGGTCCCTCCGAAGCCACCGGTGCTTGCGTTGGTGGCCCCTCTACTTCATTCCTCTGTAGGGTTACGGGATCTTCCCCCGGCTCCGTCATGGTTCCAACGGAATTCCTAGCCACAGGTTCGGGTCTCGGCTGGTCAGGTTGTCGGACTTCTTGGTTGGATTGTTGGACTTCCTGTTGATCCGGGACTCCATCTTCTCCTAACGACTGGCCTATTCCCCCTGCCACTGGCGCACATGAGGCAATCCTTGCCCTTGCATGTACGATGACTTGTCTCCTCAGTCGGGGAAGGTTTCGTTGGGCCCATCTCACTGCAACCTCAAATAGTTGGTTCCAATCTTGGATCCAATTGTCCGTTATTTCCCTCAATGTTTCCTCTAGGGAAGCCTGGTAATGGTCTTGGAGAATCACCAATGTTGTGTGGCCCCAATTTTTGGCATTCCCCCAAATTAACTCCTCCGTTATCGAGGAAGGGGAAGCCGGTTTGATCATCGTGGTCAAGATGTCCACCACCCTGTTGATCACTCTCGGCCCCTCGTAGTCTGGTCCGGGGGTCACATTTTCCAAGTGGTGTATCATCTTAATCACTTTTAGGAATCTTCGCACCCTCTGTCCCATTGCCGGATCCATTGGTTGTTGGTGCGTTCGAGTCTCCGTTCTCCATCTTGGCCATTGGTGATTCCTCCCCACTCCTTGACTCACTACAGATGCGTAGGAGCGAGACTGCGTGCGAGCTTGTCTTGGCGGACGACGGGAGGAGGTCCATTGACCTGAAGGTGGCACTGGCCAGTTAGGCGTGTAGGGCTGAGCCCCCCTGCCCCCTCTATTCGGGGGGGCAGTAGAGAATGCTCTGGCCCCCCTCCAGTTGGGACCTCCCCCCTGTCGGGACTGGGAGATGGCCCCTTGCGGTCGTGTGTCCCTCCTGTGGGCACGGGCACGACGCCTCCCGTGCTGCACTAGTGTCCAACCCCCCTCCCTTGGGTCCATGTTGGTACACCGAGTATGAAATTGTATGTATTTTTTTTATGATTTTTTATGTTTTGTGATTTTTTTCTTTATTTTTATCTGATTTTGTAAATTTTTTTGGATTTTTTTTATTTTAAGAAATGTAAAAATAAACAAATAAACAAACACACAAACAAACAAGTAAACAAGCAAACAAATAAAGTTCTTAAACAAAAAAGACCTTAAAAGGCTTGGTGGGTGTGTTCTCGCGACGTTTCGGCCGCTGTGGGCCTTCTTCAGGCAAACACACCACTGATCAATTCACACAACTAATGCAGCTGGTGTTGATCCAACAAAAGCAAAGTGCAAAGTGAGGCACTTTCAACTTGCACTCCAACTTTAAAGTGTCTAAACCAAACTTGAAAGTTTCACTTGTCTTTTAACTTCTCCATTCTCTTTTTTCCTTCCTTCCCTTTCCCCATGAATTGAACCTTATAGATGATGTCTACCCATTCATGTATTTATATATTTATGTGTTTTTAGATATTTATTCATTTATTGATATATTTACATATTTATATAATTATATATTTATATGTTTATTTATTTATTTATTTATTGGGGTTAGGGTTAGGGTTAGGGTTGGGGGTAGGGTTAGGGTTAGGGTTGGGCCTAGGGTTAGGGTTAGGGTTAGGGTTAGGGCTAGGGTTAGGGTTAGGGTTAGGGTTAGGGTTAGGGCTAGGGTTAGGGTTAGGGTTAGGGTTAGGGTTAGGGCTAGGGTTAGGGTTAGGGTTAGGGCCAGGGTTAGGGTTAGGGCCAGGGTTAGGGTTAGGGTTAGGGTTAGGGCCAAGGTTAGGGTTAGGGTTAGGGTTAGGGGTTGGGGCTAGGGCCCCCATTCCTCCTCCCGTTCATCCACCTTCCTTCCCACCCTTTCTTCCTTTTAAGCCTTATTTAGTCCCCCCGGCATTTTAGTACCCAGAATCCGAATCCAATTCCTTTCTGCCCTTTTTCTATCCCTGTCTTCCCATCCCAAATTAGTTTGCAATCCCGCCACTCGCATTTCCCTTAACCCATGTCGTCCAAAATGGCGAACCAATGGCTTATCCATTCCTTTTTTGTTTTTAATGTTATATCTATGTTGCCACATTCTGATTCTAATCGAATTTTTGGTCTCGCCGACATATTGTTTTCTGCATTTTGCGCAAAATAGTACATATACACAATTGGATGTACTTAAAGTGAAATTTTGTTTGATTTTAATTACTCTGTTGTTCGTCCTATTAGTTATGAATTTAAGTTTATAAAAGTATTTCGGCGTGGGTTCCTTGGTCTCTCTCCGGAATGGTTTTATTCTTGCCTTGACCAACATGTCTCTGAGGCTTTTGTGTTTTCTGTAGGCTCTGATGGGGGTACATTTTGACCAGGCATCCATGTTCCCAAGTTTCTCTTTGTAGTTTTTCTTTATTATGGAGGTGATTACCCTACTTGCCGTGGAAAAATAGGTGATTATCGGAATGCCTCTTGTATCATCCTTTCTTGTCCTGTCCCTGAAAGTCTTCAGACAATGTTGCAGCATTGGCCTTCTATACCCCCGTTGTCTTAATGCCTTAAATAGAATCCTTACTGCTTCCCAAAAGTCTTCCTCCTGTGTACAAATCCGGTCAAATCGTAACAGTTGGGATTTAACTATGCCTCTAAAAGTATGTTTTGGGTGAAAACTATTCTTGAACAGAAGTGCGTGCGTGTCCGTTTCTTTAAAGAAAACTTTAATGTCTAATGTATTGTTTGTCCAAAATTTGGGTCCCTTATACACCGTTGTGTCCAAAAAATTGATTGAATTGTCATTGATTTCGTATTTTAATTTTATGGAGGGATCGTGTGAATTTAAAATGTCTATGAATTTTAGAAAGTCTTCCTTTGATCCCGACCAAATGCCCCATATATCGTCCAAATACCTTAAATAATGTAACGGCTGTATCGGGCATTTTCCTAAGGCCTCCTCCTCCCACTTGGCCATAAAAATGTTTGCATATGCGGGGGAGAACCTTTTCCCCATCGCCGTCCCCTTAATTTGCAAATAAAATTCAGAGTTGAATTCAAAGTCGTTCCGGGTTAAATTTATTTCCAATAGTTCCAAAATGGCCTTGTCCGGTCTTCTCTTATCTGGGTATTTATTAAATATGTATTTGACTGCTGCTAGTCCGGCTTTCGTGTCTATGTTCGTGTACATGTTGTTAACGTCCAGGGAAAAGAAAAATGAATTCACTGGGATTTTAAAGTTTTTAACTAATTCGATGAAATGATAAGTGTCCTTGACATACGCCGGGTGTTTGGTCGATAAGGGGTTCAAAAAATGGTCGATGTATTGCGCTGTTCCGTAGGTCTCGCTTCCGCAATCCGAAACGATAGGCCTGCCTGGTGGAGTCACAAACGGCGGATTCCATTGTTCCGGCTTTTTATGGATTTTGGGTAACATATAAAATCTCCTTGCCCTCGGTTCCCCGGTTCCAATCAGGTAATTTCTTTGTTTGGCCGTAATAAATTTTTTTCGATACAATTCCATCATAATTCTTTGTACCATTGGGATGGTCTCCAAATAAATCGGGCCGTCTAATTTTTTATAGTATTCCTGATCCTTTAATTGTCGATAACCTTCTTGAATGTATTGGTCTCGTCCCATAATTACTACCGAACTTCCTTTATCCGCCGGTTTTATTATTATATGTTTGTTAGACATCAATTCCCTTAACGCCCTTACTTCGGCCTGGGAGATATTTGGTCTCTCCCGTCGTGTCCATCCGAAACGTGCCAAATCTTTTTGGTCACCCTCAATCAGTGCTTTTAGTTCCGGTGACATCATTTCCGGGGGTGGCAACCAAGTGGACGGCCCTGAGAACGGTCGTTGTTCCTGCTCCGCCCTACCTTCAAAATATTCCATAATTCTAAGTTTCCGGTGGTAATCCTGTAAGTCCAATTTTCTTTGAATTTTTTGATTTTTGTATAAGTCAATCGTAGGTACAAATGTCAACCCCTTGCCTAATAATTTTAAATGTGCCTCCGTAGGGTGAAAGTCCTTGGTCAAAACCACTACATTCTCCGCCCCTCTGGGCAGTGTCTCCGGTATCCCCCTCCCTTCAAGGTTTAAGGGGGACACAAGTTTAAATAATCGATCCAATGCTCCAGCATGTGTAATGCTGTCAACTCGGTCCAATGAATGCAATCCCCCACCGTCTCAAAGTGTACCTCCGGCAGTAGGGGGATGCAGGGCATATGCCGGGAAATATGGTCGTTCATCTGCAACAGTACCCCCTGATGTTCTTCCTGGAGGTCGGTGGAGAAATTGATTAACGGGATCCAGATGTCTGCCTGTGGAAACCGCTTCTTGGCTTCCTTGAACGCACCCTGCAGTTGTTTGCAGGCTGTGGCCCTAAAGTTTTGCTCTTTACAGTTGATTCCGAATGACAACACTACTTTCTCCACTATGCCCACCACCTTCGCCTTCGCCATCAACAGTTCGGCATTGCGAAATGTGGCCCCCGGGAAGCTATCTATCTGCAAATCCGGGAGAGTGTGTTGTGGGAACCTGGACACATTCGAGTCTCCCAGAATCAACCACCGTTTGTTGACCGTCAACTCCCATTGTGTGTTTTTACGGTTGGTATTTGCATGCCTTGTTACTCTGAATCTCGGCCATTCCGGGGTGGGTGCGCAGTCCTCTTCTTCCTCGGATTCCCGAGTGTCTTCCTCTCTCGCCGATTCCGAATCCGAAGTGCTCTCTGTATCCTGTAATTCCAGTTCCATATTCTGTTCTTCCATCATCTCTGTATATATGTCGGCTCTTCTTCCACTGCCTATCAGAGGTAACGTGGGCGTCGTATCTAGGTCTGCCCCATGTGTGTCATCCATCAAACAACTCTGTTCCCCTTCACTCCTCGGTCCGTCTCTTTGTGTCGTGTTATCTCTCCCCCCTACATCTATCAGTTGTTCGACCGCCTGTGTGCTTGCTGTTCTTTCTTTTGTTTTTTCTCTTTTCCTCTCTCTCCTCTCTCTCCTCTGTGGCTTGGGCGAATCACCAAATTCCTGCTGGGGTCCCTCCGAAGCCACCGGTGCTTGCGTTGGTGGCCCCTCTACTTCATTCCTCTGTAGGGTTACGGGATCTTCCCCCGGCTCCGTCATGGTTCCAACGGAATTCCTAGCCACAGGTTCGGGTCTCGGCTGGTCAGGTTGTCGGACTTCTTGGTTGGATTGTTGGACTTCCTGTTGATCCGGGACTCCATCTTCTCCTAACGACTGGCCTATTCCCCCTGCCACTGGCGCACATGAGGCAATCCTTGCCCTTGCATGTTCGATGACTTGTCTCCTCAGTCGGGGAAGGTTTCGTTGGGCCCATCTCACTGCAACCTCAAATAGTTGGTTCCAATCTTGGATCCAATTGTCCGTTATTTCCCTCAATGTTTCCTCTAGGGAAGCCTGGTAATGGTCTTGGAGAATCACCAATGTTGTGTGGCCCCAATTTTTGGCATTCCCCCAAATTAACTCCTCCGTTATCGAGGAAGGGGAAGCCGGTTTGATCATCGTGGTCAAGATGTCCACCACCCTGTTGATCACTCTCGGCCCCTCGTAGTCTGGTCCGGGGGTCACATTTTCCAAGTGGTGTATCATCTTAATCACTTTTAGGAATCTTCGCACCCTCTGTCCCATTGCCGGATCCATTGGTTGTTGGTGCGTTCGAGTCTCCGTTCTCCATCTTGGCCATTGGTGATTCCTCCCCACTCCTTGACTCACTACAGATGCGTAGGAGCGAGACTGCGTGCGAGCTTGTCTTGGCGGACGACGGGAGGAGGTCCATTGACCTGAAGGTGGCACTGGCCAGTTAGGCGTGTAGGGCTGAGCCCCCCTGCCCCCTCTATTCGGGGGGGCAGTAGAGAATGCTCTGGCCCCCCTCCAGTTGGGACCTCCCCCCTGTCGGGACTGGGAGATGGCCCCTTGCGGTCGTGTGTCCCTCCTGTGGGCACGGGCACGACGCCTCCCGTGCTGCACTAGTGTCCAACCCCCCTCCCTTGGGTCCATGTTGGTACACCGAGTATGAAATTGTATGTATTTTTTTATGATTTTTTATGTTTTGTGATTTTTTTCTTTATTTTTATCTGATTTTGTAAATTTTTTTGGATTTTTTTTATTTTAAGAAATGTAAAAATAAACAAATAAACAAACACACAAACAAACAAGTAAACAAGCAAACAAATAAAGTTCTTAAACAAAAAAGACCTTAAAAGGCTTGGTGGGTGTGTTCTCGCGACGTTTCGGCCGCTGTGGGCCTTCTTCAGGCAAACACACCACTGATCAATTCACACAACTAATGCAGCTGGTGTTGATCCAACAAAAGCAAAGTGCAAAGTGAGGCACTTTCAACTTGCACTCCAACTTTAAAGTGTCTAAACCAAACTTGAAAGTTTCACTTGTCTTTTAACTTCTCCATTCTCTTTTTTCCTTCCTTCCCTTTCCCCATGAATTGAACCTTATAGATGATGTCTACCCATTCATGTATTTATATATTTATGTGTTTTTAGATATTTATTCATTTATTGATATATTTACATATTTATATAATTATATATTTATATGTTTATTTATTTATTTATTTATTGGGGTTAGGGTTAGGGTTGGGGGTAGGGTTAGGGTTAGGGTTGGGCCTAGGGTTAGGGTTAGGGTTAGGGTTAGGGTTAGGGTTAGGGTTAGGGCTAGGGTTAGGGTTAGGGTTAGGGTTAGGGTTAGGGCTAGGGTTAGGGTTAGGGCTAGGGTTAGGGTTAGGGCCAGGGTTAGGGTTAGGGTTAGGGCCAGGGTTAGGGTTAGGGTTAGGGTTAGGGTTAGGGCCAAGGTTAGGGTTAGGGTTAGGGTTAGGGTTAGGGTTAGGGTTAGGGTTAGGGGTTGGGGCTAGGGCCCCCATTCCTCCTCCCGTTCATCCACCTTCCTTCCCACCCTTTCTTCCTTTTAAGCCTTATTTAGTCCCCCCGGCATTTTAGTACCCAGAATCCGAATCCAATTCCTTTCTGCCCTTTTTCTATCCCTGTCTTCCCATCCCAAATTAGTTTGCAATCCCGCCACTCGCATTTCCCTTAACCCATGTCGTCCAAAATGGCGAACCAATGGCTTATCCATTCCTTTTTTGTTTTTAATGTTATATCTATGTTGCCACATTCTGATTCTAATCGAATTTTTGGTCTCGCCGACATATTGTTTTCTGCATTTTGCGCAAAATAGTACATATACACAATTGGATGTACTTAAAGTGAAATTTTGTTTGATTTTAATTACTCTGTTGTTCGTCCTATTAGTTATGAATTTAAGTTTATAAAAGTATTTCGGCGTGGGTTCCTTGGTCTCTCTCCGGAATGGTTTTATTCTTGCCTTGACCAACATGTCTCTGAGGCTTTTGTGTTTTCTGTAGGCTCTGATGGGGGTACATTTTGACCAGGCATCCATGTTCCCAAGTTTCTCTTTGTAGTTTTTCTTTATTATGGAGGTGATTACCCTACTTGCCGTGGAAAAATAGGTGATTATCGGAATGCCTCTTGTATCATCCTTTCTTGTCCTGTCCCTGAAAGTCTTCAGACAATGTTGCAGCATTGGCCTTCTATACCCCCGTTGTCTTAATGCCTTAAATAGAATCCTTACTGCTTCCCAAAAGTCTTCCTCCTGTGTACAAATCCGGTCAAATCGTAACAGTTGGGATTTAACTATGCCTCTAAAAGTATGTTTTGGGTGAAAACTATTCTTGAACAGAAGTGCGTGCGTGTCCGTTTCTTTAAAGAAAACTTTAATGTCTAATGTATTGTTTGTCCAAAATTTGGGTCCCTTATACACCGTTGTGTCCAAAAAATTGATTGAATTGTCATTGATTTCGTATTTTAATTTTATGGAGGGATCGTGTGAATTCAAAATGTCTATGAATTTTAGAAAGTCTTCCTTTGATCCCGACCAAATGCCCCATATATCGTCCAAATACCTTAAATAATGTAACGGCTGTATCGGGCATTTTCCTAAGGCCTCCTCCTCCCACTTGGCCATAAAAATGTTTGCATATGCGGGGGAGAACCTTTTCCCCATCGCCGTCCCCTTAATTTGCAAATAAAATTCAGAGTTGAATTCAAAGTCGTTCCGGGTTAAATTTATTTCCAATAGTTCCAAAATGGCCTTGTCCGGTCTTCTCTTATCTGGGTATTTATTAAATATGTATTTGACTGCTGCTAGTCCGGCTTTCGTGTCTATGTTCGTGTACATGTTGTTAACGTCCAGGGAAAAGAAAAATGAATTCACTGGGATTTTAAAGTTTTTAACTAATTCGATGAAATGATAAGTGTCCTTGACATACGCCGGGTGTTTGGTCGATAAGGGGTTCAAAAAATGGTCGATGTATTGCGCTGTTCCGTAGGTCTCGCTTCCGCAATCCGAAACGATAGGCCTGCCTGGTGGAGTCACAAACGGCGGATTCCATTGTTCCGGCTTTTTATGGATTTTGGGTAACATATAAAATCTCCTTGCCCTCGGTTCCCCGGTTCCAATCAGGTAATTTCTTTGTTTGGCCGTAATAAATTTTTTTCGATACAATTCCATCATAATTCTTTGTACCATTGGGATGGTCTCCAAATAAATCGGGCCGTCTAATTTTTTATAGTATTCCTGATCCTTTAATTGTCGATAACCTTCTTGAATGTATTGGTCTCGTCCCATAATTACTACCGAACTTCCTTTATCCGCCGGTTTTATTATTATATGTTTGTTAGACATCAATTCCCTTAACGCCCTTACTTCGGCCTGGGAGATATTTGGTCTCTCCCGTCGTGTCCATCCGAAACGTGCCAAATCTTTTTGGTCACCCTCAATCAGTGCTTTTAGTTCCGGTGACATCATTTCCGGGGGTGGCAACCAAGTGGACGGCCCTGAGAACGGTCGTTGTTCCTGCTCCGCCCTACCTTCAAAATATTCCATAATTCTAAGTTTCCGGTGGTAATCCTGTAAGTCCAATTTTCTTTGAATTTTTTGATTTTTGTATAAGTCAATCGTAGGTACAAATGTCAACCCCTTGCCTAATAATTTTAAATGTGCCTCCGTAGGGTGAAAGTCCTTGGTCAAAACCACTACATTCTCCGCCCCTCTGGGCAGTGTCTCCGGTATCCCCCTCCCTTCAAGGTTTAAGGGGGACACAAGTTTAAATAATCGATCCAATGCTCCAGCATGTGTAATGCTGTCAACTCGGTCCAATGAATGCAATCCCCCACCGTCTCAAAGTGTACCTCCGGCAGTAGGGGGATGCAGGGCATATGCCGGGAAATATGGTCGTTCATCTGCAACAGTACCCCCTGATGTTCTTCCTGGAGGTCGGTGGAGAAATTGATTAACGGGATCCAGATGTCTGCCTGTGGAAACCGCTTCTTGGCTTCCTTGAACGCACCCTGCAGTTGTTTGCAGGCTGTGGCCCTAAAGTTTTGTTCTTTACAGTTGATTCCGAATGACAACACTACTTTCTCCACTATGCCCACCACCTTCGCCTTCGCCATCAACAGTTCGGCATTGCGAAATGTGGCCCCCGGGAAGCTATCTATCTGCAAATCCGGGAGAGTGTGTTGTGGGAACCTGGACACATTCGAGTCTCCCAGAATCAACCACCGTTTGTTGACCGTCAACTCCCATTGTGTGTTTTTACGGTTGGTATTTGCATGCCTTGTTACTCTGAATCTCGGCCATTCCGGGGTGGGTGCGCAGTCCTCTTCTTCCTCGGATTCCCGAGTGTCTTCCTCTCTCGCCGATTCCGAATCCGAAGTGCTCTCTGTATCCTGTAATTCCAGTTCCATATTCTGTTCTTCCATCATCTCTGTATATATGTCGGCTCTTCTTCCACTGCCTATCAGAGGTAACGTGGGCGTCGTATCTAGGTCTGCCCCATGTGTGTCATCCATCAAACAACTCTGTTCCCCTTCACTCCTCGGTCCGTCTCTTTGTGTCGTGTTATCTCTCCCCCCTACATCTATCAGTTGTTCGACCGCCTGTGTGCTTGCTGTTCTTTCTTTTGTTTTTTCTCTTTTCCTCTCTCTCCTCTCTCTCCTCTGTGGCTTGGGCGAATCACCAAATTCCTGCTGGGGTCCCTCCGAAGCCACCGGTGCTTGCGTTGGTGGCCCCTCTACTTCATTCCTCTGTAGGGTTACGGGATCTTCCCCCGGCTCCGTCATGGTTCCAACGGAATTCCTAGCCACAGGTTCGGGTCTCGGCTGGTCAGGTTGTCGGACTTCTTGGTTGGATTGTTGGACTTCCTGTTGATCCGGGACTCCATCTTCTCCTAACGACTGGCCTATTCCCCCTGCCACTGGCGCACATGAGGCAATCCTTGCCCTTGCATGTTCGATGACTTGTCTCCTCAGTCGGGGAAGGTTTCGTTGGGCCCATCTCACTGCAACCTCAAATAGTTGGTTCCAATCTTGGATCCAATTGTCCGTTATTTCCCTCAATGTTTCCTCTAGGGAAGCCTGGTAATGGTCTTGGAGAATCACCAATGTTGTGTGGCCCCAATTTTTGGCATTCCCCCAAATTAACTCCTCCGTTATCGAGGAAGGGGAAGCCGGTTTGATCATCGTGGTCAAGATGTCCACCACCCTGTTGATCACTCTCGGCCCCTCGTAGTCTGGTCCGGGGGTCACATTTTCCAAGTGGTGTATCATCTTAATCACTTTTAGGAATCTTCGCACCCTCTGTCCCATTGCCGGATCCATTGGTTGTTGGTGCGTTCGAGTCTCCGTTCTCCATCTTGGCCATTGGTGATTCCTCCCCACTCCTTGACTCACTACAGATGCGTAGGAGCGAGACTGCGTGCGAGCTTGTCTTGGCGGACGACGGGAGGAGGTCCATTGACCTGAAGGTGGCACTGGCCAGTTAGGCGTGTAGGGCTGAGCCCCCCTGCCCCCTCTATTCGGGGGGGCAGTAGAGAATGCTCTGGCCCCCCTCCAGTTGGGACCTCCCCCCTGTCGGGACTGGGAGATGGCCCCTTGCGGTCGTGTGTCCCTCCTGTGGGCACGGGCACGACGCCTCCCGTGCTGCACTAGTGTCCAACCCCCCTCCCTTGGGTCCATGTTGGTACACCGAGTATGAAATTGTATGTATTTTTTTATGATTTTTTATGTTTTGTGATTTTTTTCTTTATTTTTATCTGATTTTGTAAATTTTTTTGGATTTTTTTTATTTTAAGAAATGTAAAAATAAACAAATAAACAAACACACAAACAAACAAGTAAACAAGCAAACAAATAAAGTTCTTAAACAAAAAAGACCTTAAAAGGCTTGGTGGGTGTGTTCTCGCGACGTTTCGGCCGCTGTGGGCCTTCTTCAGGCAAACACACCACTGATCAATTCACACAACTAATGCAGCTGGTGTTGATCCAACAAAAGCAAAGTGCAAAGTGAGGCACTTTCAACTTGCACTCCAACTTTAAAGTGTCTAAACCAAACTTGAAAGTTTCACTTGTCTTTTAACTTCTCCATTCTCTTTTTTCCTTCCTTCCCTTTCCCCATGAATTGAACCTTATAGATGATGTCTACCCATTCATGTATTTATATATTTATGTGTTTTTAGATATTTATTCATTTATTGATATATTTACATATTTATATAATTATATATTTATATGTTTATTTATTTATTTATTTATTGGGGTTAGGGTTAGGGTTGGGGGTAGGGTTAGGGTTAGGGTTGGGCCTAGGGTTAGGGTTAGGGTTAGGGTTAGGGTTAGGGTTAGGGTTAGGGTTAGGGTTAGGGCTAGGGTTAGGGTTAGGGTTAGGGTTAGGGCTAGGGTTAGGGTTAGGGCTAGGGTTAGGGTTAGGGCCAGGGTTAGGGTTAGGGTTAGGGCCAGGGTTAGGGTTAGGGTTAGGGTTAGGGTTAGGGCCAAGGTTAGGGTTAGGGTTAGGGTTAGGGTTAGGGTTAGGGTTAGGGTTAGGGTTAGGGGTTGGGGCTAGGGCCCCCATTCCTCCTCCCGTTCATCCACCTTCCTTCCCACCCTTTCTTCCTTTTAAGCCTTATTTAGTCCCCCCGGCATTTTAGTACCCAGAATCCGAATCCAATTCCTTTCTGCCCTTTTTCTATCCCTGTCTTCCCATCCCAAATTAGTTTGCAATCCCGCCACTCGCATTTCCCTTAACCCATGTCGTCCAAAATGGCGAACCAATGGCTTATCCATTCCTTTTTTGTTTTTAATGTTATATCTATGTTGCCACATTCTGATTCTAATCGAATTTTTGGTCTCGCCGACATATTGTTTTCTGCATTTTGCGCAAAATAGTACATATACACAATTGGATGTACTTAAAGTGAAATTTTGTTTGATTTTAATTACTCTGTTGTTCGTCCTATTAGTTATGAATTTAAGTTTATAAAAGTATTTCGGCGTGGGTTCCTTGGTCTCTCTCCGGAATGGTTTTATTCTTGCCTTGACCAACATGTCTCTGAGGCTTTTGTGTTTTCTGTAGGCTCTGATGGGGGTACATTTTGACCAGGCATCCATGTTCCCAAGTTTCTCTTTGTAGTTTTTCTTTATTATGGAGGTGATTACCCTACTTGCCGTGGAAAAATAGGTGATTATCGGAATGCCTCTTGTATCATCCTTTCTTGTCCTGTCCCTGAAAGTCTTCAGACAATGTTGCAGCATTGGCCTTCTATACCCCCGTTGTCTTAATGCCTTAAATAGAATCCTTACTGCTTCCCAAAAGTCTTCCTCCTGTGTACAAATCCGGTCAAATCGTAACAGTTGGGATTTAACTATGCCTCTAAAAGTATGTTTTGGGTGAAAACTATTCTTGAACAGAAGTGCGTGCGTGTCCGTTTCTTTAAAGAAAACTTTAATGTCTAATGTATTGTTTGTCCAAAATTTGGGTCCCTTATACACCGTTGTGTCCAAAAAATTGATTGAATTGTCATTGATTTCGTATTTTAATTTTATGGAGGGATCGTGTGAATTCAAAATGTCTATGAATTTTAGAAAGTCTTCCTTTGATCCCGACCAAATGCCCCATATATCGTCCAAATACCTTAAATAATGTAACGGCTGTATCGGGCATTTTCCTAAGGCCTCCTCCTCCCACTTGGCCATAAAAATGTTTGCATATGCGGGGGAGAACCTTTTCCCCATCGCCGTCCCCTTAATTTGCAAATAAAATTCAGAGTTGAATTCAAAGTCGTTCCGGGTTAAATTTATTTCCAATAGTTCCAAAATGGCCTTGTCCGGTCTTCTCTTATCTGGGTATTTATTAAATATGTATTTGACTGCTGCTAGTCCGGCTTTCGTGTCTATGTTCGTGTACATGTTGTTAACGTCCAGGGAAAAGAAAAATGAATTCACTGGGATTTTAAAGTTTTTAACTAATTCGATGAAATGATAAGTGTCCTTGACATACGCCGGGTGTTTGGTCGATAAGGGGTTCAAAAAATGGTCGATGTATTGCGCTGTTCCGTAGGTCTCGCTTCCGCAATCCGAAACGATAGGCCTGCCTGGTGGAGTCACAAACGGCGGATTCCATTGTTCCGGCTTTTTATGGATTTTGGGTAACATATAAAATCTCCTTGCCCTCGGTTCCCCGGTTCCAATCAGGTAATTTCTTTGTTTGGCCGTAATAAATTTTTTTCGATACAATTCCATCATAATTCTTTGTACCATTGGGATGGTCTCCAAATAAATCGGGCCGTCTAATTTTTTATAGTATTCCTGATCCTTTAATTGTCGATAACCTTCTTGAATGTATTGGTCTCGTCCCATAATTACTACCGAACTTCCTTTATCCGCCGGTTTTATTATTATATGTTTGTTAGACATCAATTCCCTTAACGCCCTTACTTCGGCCTGGGAGATATTTGGTCTCTCCCGTCGTGTCCATCCGAAACGTGCCAAATCTTTTTGGTCACCCTCAATCAGTGCTTTTAGTTCCGGTGACATCATTTCCGGGGGTGGCAACCAAGTGGACGGCCCTGAGAACGGTCGTTGTTCCTGCTCCGCCCTACCTTCAAAATATTCCATAATTCTAAGTTTCCGGTGGTAATCCTGTAAGTCCAATTTTCTTTGAATTTTTTGATTTTTGTATAAGTCAATCGTAGGTACAAATGTCAACCCCTTGCCTAATAATTTTAAATGTGCCTCCGTAGGGTGAAAGTCCTTGGTCAAAACCACTACATTCTCCGCCCCTCTGGGCAGTGTCTCCGGTATCCCCCTCCCTTCAAGGTTTAAGGGGGACACAAGTTTAAATAATCGATCCAATGCTCCAGCATGTGTAATGCTGTCAACTCGGTCCAATGAATGCAATCCCCCACCGTCTCAAAGTGTACCTCCGGCAGTAGGGGGATGCAGGGCATATGCCGGGAAATATGGTCGTTCATCTGCAACAGTACCCCCTGATGTTCTTCCTGGAGGTCGGTGGAGAAATTGATTAACGGGATCCAGATGTCTGCCTGTGGAAACCGCTTCTTGGCTTCCTTGAACGCACCCTGCAGTTGTTTGCAGGCTGTGGCCCTAAAGTTTTGCTCTTTACAGTTGATTCCGAATGACAACACTACTTTCTCCACTATGCCCACCACCTTCGCCTTCGCCATCAACAGTTCGGCATTGCGAAATGTGGCCCCCGGGAAGCTATCTATCTGCAAATCCGGGAGAGTGTGTTGTGGGAACCTGGACACATTCGAGTCTCCCAGAATCAACCACCGTTTGTTGACCGTCAACTCCCATTGTGTGTTTTTACGGTTGGTATTTGCATGCCTTGTTACTCTGAATCTCGGCCATTCCGGGGTGGGTGCGCAGTCCTCTTCTTCCTCGGATTCCCGAGTGTCTTCCTCTCTCGCCGATTCCGAATCCGAAGTGCTCTCTGTATCCTGTAATTCCAGTTCCATATTCTGTTCTTCCATCATCTCTGTATATATGTCGGCTCTTCTTCCACTGCCTATCAGAGGTAACGTGGGCGTCGTATCTAGGTCTGCCCCATGTGTGTCATCCATCAAACAACTCTGTTCCCCTTCACTCCTCGGTCCGTCTCTTTGTGTCGTGTTATCTCTCCCCCCTACATCTATCAGTTGTTCGACCGCCTGTGTGCTTGCTGTTCTTTCTTTTGTTTTTTCTCTTTTCCTCTCTCTCCTCTCTCTCCTCTGTGGCTTGGGCGAATCACCAAATTCCTGCTGGGGTCCCTCCGAAGCCACCGGTGCTTGCGTTGGTGGCCCCTCTACTTCATTCCTCTGTAGGGTTACGGGATCTTCCCCCGGCTCCGTCATGGTTCCAACGGAATTCCTAGCCACAGGTTCGGGTCTCGGCTGGTCAGGTTGTCGGACTTCTTGGTTGGATTGTTGGACTTCCTGTTGATCCGGGACTCCATCTTCTCCTAACGACTGGCCTATTCCCCCTGCCACTGGCGCACATGAGGCAATCCTTGCCCTTGCATGTTCGATGACTTGTCTCCTCAGTCGGGGAAGGTTTCGTTGGGCCCATCTCACTGCAACCTCAAATAGTTGGTTCCAATCTTGGATCCAATTGTCCGTTATTTCCCTCAATGTTTCCTCTAGGGAAGCCTGGTAATGGTCTTGGAGAATCACCAATGTTGTGTGGCCCCAATTTTTGGCATTCCCCCAAATTAACTCCTCCGTTATCGAGGAAGGGGAAGCCGGTTTGATCATCGTGGTCAAGATGTCCACCACCCTGTTGATCACTCTCGGCCCCTCGTAGTCTGGTCCGGGGGTCACATTTTCCAAGTGGTGTATCATCTTAATCACTTTTAGGAATCTTCGCACCCTCTGTCCCATTGCCGGATCCATTGGTTGTTGGTGCGTTCGAGTCTCCGTTCTCCATCTTGGCCATTGGTGATTCCTCCCCACTCCTTGACTCACTACAGATGCGTAGGAGCGAGACTGCGTGCGAGCTTGTCTTGGCGGACGACGGGAGGAGGTCCATTGACCTGAAGGTGGCACTGGCCAGTTAGGCGTGTAGGGCTGAGCCCCCCTGCCCCCTCTATTCGGGGGGGCAGTAGAGAATGCTCTGGCCCCCCTCCAGTTGGGACCTCCCCCCTGTCGGGACTGGGAGATGGCCCCTTGCGGTCGTGTGTCCCTCCTGTGGGCACGGGCACGACGCCTCCCGTGCTGCACTAGTGTCCAACCCCCCTCCCTTGGGTCCATGTTGGTACACCGAGTATGAAATTGTATGTATTTTTTTATGATTTTTTATGTTTTGTGATTTTTTTCTTTATTTTTATCTGATTTTGTAAATTTTTTTGGATTTTTTTTATTTTAAGAAATGTAAAAATAAACAAATAAACAAACACACAAACAAACAAGTAAACAAGCAAACAAATAAAGTTCTTAAACAAAAAAGACCTTAAAAGGCTTGGTGGGTGTGTTCTCGCGACGTTTCGGCCGCTGTGGGCCTTCTTCAGGCAAACACACCACTGATCAATTCACACAACTAATGCAGCTGGTGTTGATCCAACAAAAGCAAAGTGCAAAGTGAGGCACTTTCAACTTGCACTCCAACTTTAAAGTGTCTAAACCAAACTTGAAAGTTTCACTTGTCTTTTAACTTCTCCATTCTCTTTTTTCCTTCCTTCCCTTTCCCCATGAATTGAACCTTATAGATGATGTCTACCCATTCATGTATTTATATATTTATGTGTTTTTAGATATTTATTCATTTATTGATATATTTACATATTTATATAATTATATATTTATATGTTTATTTATTTATTTATTTATTGGGGTTAGGGTTAGGGTTGGGGGTAGGGTTAGGGTTAGGGTTGGGCCTAGGGTTAGGGTTAGGGTTAGGGTTAGGGTTAGGGCTAGGGTTAGGGTTAGGGTTAGGGTTAGGGTTAGGGTTAGGGTTAGGGCTAGGGTTAGGGTTAGGGCTAGGGTTAGGGTTAGGGCCAGGGTTAGGGTTAGGGTTAGGGCCAGGGTTAGGGTTAGGGTTAGGGTTAGGGTTAGGGCCAAGGTTAGGGTTAGGGTTAGGGTTAGGGTTAGGGTTAGGGTTAGGGTTAGGGGTTGGGGCTAGGGCCCCCATTCCTCCTCCCGTTCATCCACCTTCCTTCCCACCCTTTCTTCCTTTTAAGCCTTATTTAGTCCCCCCGGCATTTTAGTACCCAGAATCCGAATCCAATTCCTTTCTGCCCTTTTTCTATCCCTGTCTTCCCATCCCAAATTAGTTTGCAATCCCGCCACTCGCATTTCCCTTAACCCATGTCGTCCAAAATGGCGAACCAATGGCTTATCCATTCCTTTTTTGTTTTTAATGTTATATCTATGTTGCCACATTCTGATTCTAATCGAATTTTTGGTCTCGCCGACATATTGTTTTCTGCATTTTGCGCAAAATAGTACATATACACAATTGGATGTACTTAAAGTGAAATTTTGTTTGATTTTAATTACTCTGTTGTTCGTCCTATTAGTTATGAATTTAAGTTTATAAAAGTATTTCGGCGTGGGTTCCTTGGTCTCTCTCCGGAATGGTTTTATTCTTGCCTTGACCAACATGTCTCTGAGGCTTTTGTGTTTTCTGTAGGCTCTGATGGGGGTACATTTTGACCAGGCATCCATGTTCCCAAGTTTCTCTTTGTAGTTTTTCTTTATTATGGAGGTGATTACCCTACTTGCCGTGGAAAAATAGGTGATTATCGGAATGCCTCTTGTATCATCCTTTCTTGTCCTGTCCCTGAAAGTCTTCAGACAATGTTGCAGCATTGGCCTTCTATACCCCCGTTGTCTTAATGCCTTAAATAGAATCCTTACTGCTTCCCAAAAGTCTTCCTCCTGTGTACAAATCCGGTCAAATCGTAACAGTTGGGATTTAACTATGCCTCTAAAAGTATGTTTTGGGTGAAAACTATTCTTGAACAGAAGTGCGTGCGTGTCCGTTTCTTTAAAGAAAACTTTAATGTCTAATGTATTGTTTGTCCAAAATTTGGGTCCCTTATACACCGTTGTGTCCAAAAAATTGATTGAATTGTCATTGATTTCGTATTTTAATTTTATGGAGGGATCGTGTGAATTTAAAATGTCTATGAATTTTAGAAAGTCTTCCTTTGATCCCGACCAAATGCCCCATATATCGTCCAAATACCTTAAATAATGTAACGGCTGTATCGGGCATTTTCCTAAGGCCTCCTCCTCCCACTTGGCCATAAAAATGTTTGCATATGCGGGGGAGAACCTTTTCCCCATCGCCGTCCCCTTAATTTGCAAATAAAATTCAGAGTTGAATTCAAAGTCGTTCCGGGTTAAATTTATTTCCAATAGTTCCAAAATGGCCTTGTCCGGTCTTCTCTTATCTGGGTATTTATTAAATATGTATTTGACTGCTGCTAGTCCGGCTTTCGTGTCTATGTTCGTGTACATGTTGTTAACGTCCAGGGAAAAGAAAAATGAATTCACTGGGATTTTAAAGTTTTTAACTAATTCGATGAAATGATAAGTGTCCTTGACATACGCCGGGTGTTTGGTCGATAAGGGGTTCAAAAAATGGTCGATGTATTGCGCTGTTCCGTAGGTCTCGCTTCCGCAATCCGAAACGATAGGCCTGCCTGGTGGAGTCACAAACGGCGGATTCCATTGTTCCGGCTTTTTATGGATTTTGGGTAACATATAAAATCTCCTTGCCCTCGGTTCCCCGGTTCCAATCAGGTAATTTCTTTGTTTGGCCGTAATAAATTTTTTTCGATACAATTCCATCATAATTCTTTGTACCATTGGGATGGTCTCCAAATAAATCGGGCCGTCTAATTTTTTATAGTATTCCTGATCCTTTAATTGTCGATAACCTTCTTGAATGTATTGGTCTCGTCCCATAATTACTACCGAACTTCCTTTATCCGCCGGTTTTATTATTATATGTTTGTTAGACATCAATTCCCTTAACGCCCTTACTTCGGCCTGGGAGATATTTGGTCTCTCCCGTCGTGTCCATCCGAAACGTGCCAAATCTTTTTGGTCACCCTCAATCAGTGCTTTTAGTTCCGGTGACATCATTTCCGGGGGTGGCAACCAAGTGGACGGCCCTGAGAACGGTCGTTGTTCCTGCTCCGCCCTACCTTCAAAATATTCCATAATTCTAAGTTTCCGGTGGTAATCCTGTAAGTCCAATTTTCTTTGAATTTTTTGATTTTTGTATAAGTCAATCGTAGGTACAAATGTCAACCCCTTGCCTAATAATTTTAAATGTGCCTCCGTAGGGTGAAAGTCCTTGGTCAAAACCACTACATTCTCCGCCCCTCTGGGCAGTGTCTCCGGTATCCCCCTCCCTTCAAGGTTTAAGGGGGACACAAGTTTAAATAATCGATCCAATGCTCCAGCATGTGTAATGCTGTCAACTCGGTCCAATGAATGCAATCCCCCACCGTCTCAAAGTGTACCTCCGGCAGTAGGGGGATGCAGGGCATATGCCGGGAAATATGGTCGTTCATCTGCAACAGTACCCCCTGATGTTCTTCCTGGAGGTCGGTGGAGAAATTGATTAACGGGATCCAGATGTCTGCCTGTGGAAACCGCTTCTTGGCTTCCTTGAACGCACCCTGCAGTTGTTTGCAGGCTGTGGCCCTAAAGTTTTGCTCTTTACAGTTGATTCCGAATGACAACACTACTTTCTCCACTATGCCCACCACCTTCGCCTTCGCCATCAACAGTTCGGCATTGCGAAATGTGGCCCCCGGGAAGCTATCTATCTGCAAATCCGGGAGAGTGTGTTGTGGGAACCTGGACACATTCGAGTCTCCCAGAATCAACCACCGTTTGTTGACCGTCAACTCCCATTGTGTGTTTTTACGGTTGGTATTTGCATGCCTTGTTACTCTGAATCTCGGCCATTCCGGGGTGGGTGCGCAGTCCTCTTCTTCCTCGGATTCCCGAGTGTCTTCCTCTCTCGCCGATTCCGAATCCGAAGTGCTCTCTGTATCCTCTAATTCCAGTTCCATATTCTGTTCTTCCATCATCTCTGTATATATGTTGGCTCTTCTTCCACTGCCTATCAGAGGTAACGTGGGCGTCGTATCTAGGTCTGCCCCATGTGTGTCATCCATCAAACAACTCTGTTCCCCTTCACTCCTCGGTCCGTCTCTTTGTGTCGTGTTATCTCTCCCCCCTACATCTATCAGTTGTTCGACCGCCTGTGTGCTTGCTGTTCTTTCTTTTGTTTTTTCTCTTTTCCTCTCTCTCCTCTCTCTCCTCTGTGGCTTGGGCGAATCACCAAATTCCTGCTGGGGTCCCTCCGAAGCCACCGGTGCTTGCGTTGGTGGCCCCTCTACTTCATTCCTCTGTAGGGTTACGGGATCTTCCCCCGGCTCCGTCATGGTTCCAACGGAATTCCTAGCCACAGGTTCGGGTCTCGGCTGGTCAGGTTGTCGGACTTCTTGGTTGGATTGTTGGACTTCCTGTTGATCCGGGACTCCATCTTCTCCTAACGACTGGCCTATTCCCCCTGCCACTGGCGCACATGAGGCAATCCTTGCCCTTGCATGTTCGATGACTTGTCTCCTCAGTCGGGGAAGGTTTCGTTGGGCCCATCTCACTGCAACCTCAAATAGTTGGTTCCAATCTTGGATCCAATTGTCCGTTATTTCCCTCAATGTTTCCTCTAGGGAAGCCTGGTAATGGTCTTGGAGAATCACCAATGTTGTGTGGCCCCAATTTTTGGCATTCCCCCAAATTAACTCCTCCGTTATCGAGGAAGGGGAAGCCGGTTTGATCATCGTGGTCAAGATGTCCACCACCCTGTTGATCACTCTCGGCCCCTCGTAGTCTGGTCCGGGGGTCACATTTTCCAAGTGGTGTATCATCTTAATCACTTTTAGGAATCTTCGCACCCTCTGTCCCATTGCCGGATCCATTGGTTGTTGGTGCGTTCGAGTCTCCGTTCTCCATCTTGGCCATTGGTGATTCCTCCCCACTCCTTGACTCACTACAGATGCGTAGGAGCGAGACTGCGTGCGAGCTTGTCTTGGCGGACGACGGGAGGAGGTCCATTGACCTGAAGGTGGCACTGGCCAGTTAGGCGTGTAGGGCTGAGCCCCCCTGCCCCCTCTATTCGGGGGGGCAGTAGAGAATGCTCTGGCCCCCCTCCAGTTGGGACCTCCCCCCTGTCGGGACTGGGAGATGGCCCCTTGCGGTCGTGTGTCCCTCCTGTGGGCACGGGCACGACGCCTCCCGTGCTGCACTAGTGTCCAACCCCCCTCCCTTGGGTCCATGTTGGTACACCGAGTATGAAATTGTATGTATTTTTTTATGATTTTTTATGTTTTGTGATTTTTTTCTTTATTTTTATCTGATTTTGTAAATTTTTTTGGATTTTTTTTATTTTAAGAAATGTAAAAATAAACAAATAAACAAACACACAAACAAACAAGTAAACAAGCAAACAAATAAAGTTCTTAAACAAAAAAGACCTTAAAAGGCTTGGTGGGTGTGTTCTCGCGACGTTTCGGCCGCTGTGGGCCTTCTTCAGGCAAACACACCACTGATCAATTCACACAACTAATGCAGCTGGTGTTGATCCAACAAAAGCAAAGTGCAAAGTGAGGCACTTTCAACTTGCACTCCAACTTTAAAGTGTCTAAACCAAACTTGAAAGTTTCACTTGTCTTTTAACTTCTCCATTCTCTTTTTTCCTTCCTTCCCTTTCCCCATGAATTGAACCTTATAGATGATGTCTACCCATTCATGTATTTATATATTTATGTGTTTTTAGATATTTATTCATTTATTGATATATTTACATATTTATATAATTATATATTTATATGTTTATTTATTTATTTATTTATTGGGGTTAGGGTTAGGGTTGGGGGTAGGGTTAGGGTTAGGGTTGGGCCTAGGGTTAGGGTTAGGGTTAGGGTTAGGGTTAGGGTTAGGGCTAGGGTTAGGGTTAGGGTTAGGGTTAGGGTTAGGGTTAGGGCTAGGGTTAGGGTTAGGGCTAGGGTTAGGGTTAGGGTTAGGGCCAGGGTTAGGGTTAGGGTTAGGGCCAGGGTTAGGGTTAGGGTTAGGGTTAGGGTTAGGGCCAAGGTTAGGGTTAGGGTTAGGGTTAGGGTTAGGGTTAGGGGTTGGGGCTAGGGCCCCCATTCCTCCTCCCGTTCATCCACCTTCCTTCCCACCCTTTCTTCCTTTTAAGCCTTATTTAGTCCCCCCGGCATTTTAGTACCCAGAATCCGAATCCAATTCCTTTCTGCCCTTTTTCTATCCCTGTCTTCCCATCCCAAATTAGTTTGCAATCCCGCCACTCGCATTTCCCTTAACCCATGTCGTCCAAAATGGCGAACCAATGGCTTATCCATTCCTTTTTTGTTTTTAATGTTATATCTATGTTGCCACATTCTGATTCTAATCGAATTTTTGGTCTCGCCGACATATTGTTTTCTGCATTTTGCGCAAAATAGTACATATACACAATTGGATGTACTTAAAGTGAAATTTTGTTTGATTTTAATTACTCTGTTGTTCGTCCTATTAGTTATGAATTTAAGTTTATAAAAGTATTTCGGCGTGGGTTCCTTGGTCTCTCTCCGGAATGGTTTTATTCTTGCCTTGACCAACATGTCTCTGAGGCTTTTGTGTTTTCTGTAGGCTCTGATGGGGGTACATTTTGACCAGGCATCCATGTTCCCAAGTTTCTCTTTGTAGTTTTTCTTTATTATGGAGGTGATTACCCTACTTGCCGTGGAAAAATAGGTGATTATCGGAATGCCTCTTGTATCATCCTTTCTTGTCCTGTCCCTGAAAGTCTTCAGACAATGTTGCAGCATTGGCCTTCTATACCCCCGTTGTCTTAATGCCTTAAATAGAATCCTTACTGCTTCCCAAAAGTCTTCCTCCTGTGTACAAATCCGGTCAAATCGTAACAGTTGGGATTTAACTAT
The DNA here is from genome assembly GCF_030265055.1 of Doryrhamphus excisus. Classification (NCBI taxonomy): domain Eukaryota; kingdom Metazoa; phylum Chordata; class Actinopteri; order Syngnathiformes; family Syngnathidae; genus Doryrhamphus; species Doryrhamphus excisus. Next base: position 309,693 of record NW_026652245.1, read on the forward strand.
GCCTCTAAAAGTATGTTTTGGGTGAAAACTATTCTTGAACAGAAGTGCGTGCGTGTCCGTTTCTTTAAAGAAAACTTTAATGTCTAATGTATTGTTTGTCCAAAATTTGGGTCCCTTATACACCGTTGTGTCCAAAAAATTGATTGAATTGTCATTGATTTCGTATTTTAATTTTATGGAGGGATCGTGTGAATTTAAAATGTCTATGAATTTTAGAAAGTCTTCCTTTGATCCCGACCAAATGCCCCATATATCGTCCAAATACCTTAAATAATGTAACGGCTGTATCGGGCATTTTCCTAAGGCCTCCTCCTCCCACTTGGCCATAAAAATGTTTGCATATGCGGGGGAGAACCTTTTCCCCATCGCCGTCCCCTTAATTTGCAAATAAAATTCAGAGTTGAATTCAAAGTCGTTCCGGGTTAAATTTATTTCCAATAGTTCCAAAATGGCCTTGTCCGGTCTTCTCTTATCTGGGTATTTATTAAATATGTATTTGACTGCTGCTAGTCCGGCTTTCGTGTCTATGTTCGTGTACATGTTGTTAACGTCCAGGGAAAAGAAAAATGAATTCACTGGGATTTTAAAGTTTTTAACTAATTCGATGAAATGATAAGTGTCCTTGACATACGCCGGGTGTTTGGTCGATAAGGGGTTCAAAAAATGGTCGATGTATTGCGCTGTTCCGTAGGTCTCGCTTCCGCAATCCGAAACGATAGGCCTGCCTGGTGGAGTCACAAACGGCGGATTCCATTGTTCCGGCTTTTTATGGATTTTGGGTAACATATAAAATCTCCTTGCCCTCGGTTCCCCGGTTCCAATCAGGTAATTTCTTTGTTTGGCCGTAATAAATTTTTTTCGATACAATTCCATCATAATTCTTTGTACCATTGGGATGGTCTCCAAATAAATCGGGCCGTCTAATTTTTTATAGTATTCCTGATCCTTTAATTGTCGATAACCTTCTTGAATGTATTGGTCTCGTCCCATAATTACTACCGAACTTCCTTTATCCGCCGGTTTTATTATTATATGTTTGTTAGACATCAATTCCCTTAACGCCCTTACTTCGGCCTGGGAGATATTTGGTCTCTCCCGTCGTGTCCATCCGAAACGTGCCAAATCTTTTTGGTCACCCTCAATCAGTGCTTTTAGTTCCGGTGACATCATTTCCGGGGGTGGCAACCAAGTGGACGGCCCTGAGAACGGTCGTTGTTCCTGCTCCGCCCTACCTTCAAAATATTCCATAATTCTAAGTTTCCGGTGGTAATCCTGTAAGTCCAATTTTCTTTGAATTTTTTGATTTTTGTATAAGTCAATCGTAGGTACAAATGTCAACCCCTTGCCTAATAATTTTAAATGTGCCTCCGTAGGGTGAAAGTCCTTGGTCAAAACCACTACATTCTCCGCCCCTCTGGGCAGTGTCTCCGGTATCCCCCTCCCTTCAAGGTTTAAGGGGGACACAAGTTTAAATAATCGATCCAATGCTCCAGCATGTGTAATGCTGTCAACTCGGTCCAATGAATGCAATCCCCCACCGTCTCAAAGTGTACCTCCGGCAGTAGGGGGATGCAGGGCATATGCCGGGAAATATGGTCGTTCATCTGCAACAGTACCCCCTGATGTTCTTCCTGGAGGTCGGTGGAGAAATTGATTAACGGGATCCAGATGTCTGCCTGTGGAAACCGCTTCTTGGCTTCCTTGAACGCACCCTGCAGTTGTTTGCAGGCTGTGGCCCTAAAGTTTTGCTCTTTACAGTTGATTCCGAATGACAACACTACTTTCTCCACTATGCCCACCACCTTCGCCTTCGCCATCAACAGTTCGGCATTGCGAAATGTGGCCCCCGGGAAGCTATCTATCTGCAAATCCGGGAGAGTGTGTTGTGGGAACCTGGACACATTCGAGTCTCCCAGAATCAACCACCGTTTGTTGACCGTCAACTCCCATTGTGTGTTTTTACGGTTGGTATTTGCATGCCTTGTTACTCTGAATCTCGGCCATTCCGGGGTGGGTGCGCAGTCCTCTTCTTCCTCGGATTCCCGAGTGTCTTCCTCTCTCGCCGATTCCGAATCCGAAGTGCTCTCTGTATCCTCTAATTCCAGTTCCATATTCTGTTCTTCCATCATCTCTGTATATATGTCGGCTCTTCTTCCACTGCCTATCAGAGGTAACGTGGGCGTCGTATCTAGGTCTGCCCCATGTGTGTCATCCATCAAACAACTCTGTTCCCCTTCACTCCTCGGTCCGTCTCTTTGTGTCGTGTTATCTCTCCCCCCTACATCTATCAGTTGTTCGACCGCCTGTGTGCTTGCTGTTCTTTCTTTTGTTTTTTCTCTTTTCCTCTCTCTCCTCTCTCTCCTCTGTGGCTTGGGCGAATCACCAAATTCCTGCTGGGGTCCCTCCGAAGCCACCGGTGCTTGCGTTGGTGGCCCCTCTACTTCATTCCTCTGTAGGGTTACGGGATCTTCCCCCGGCTCCGTCATGGTTCCAACGGAATTCCTAGCCACAGGTTCGGGTCTCGGCTGGTCAGGTTGTCGGACTTCTTGGTTGGATTGTTGGACTTCCTGTTGATCCGGGACTCCATCTTCTCCTAACGACTGGCCTATTCCCCCTGCCACTGGCGCACATGAGGCAATCCTTGCCCTTGCATGTTCGATGACTTGTCTCCTCAGTCGGGGAAGGTTTCGTTGGGCCCATCTCACTGCAACCTCAAATAGTTGGTTCCAATCTTGGATCCAATTGTCCGTTATTTCCCTCAATGTTTCCTCTAGGGAAGCCTGGTAATGGTCTTGGAGAATCACCAATGTTGTGTGGCCCCAATTTTTGGCATTCCCCCAAATTAACTCCTCCGTTATCGAGGAAGGGGAAGCCGGTTTGATCATCGTGGTCAAGATGTCCACCACCCTGTTGATCACTCTCGGCCCCTCGTAGTCTGGTCCGGGGGTCACATTTTCCAAGTGGTGTATCATCTTAATCACTTTTAGGAATCTTCGCACCCTCTGTCCCATTGCCGGATCCATTGGTTGTTGGTGCGTTCGAGTCTCCGTTCTCCATCTTGGCCATTGGTGATTCCTCCCCACTCCTTGACTCACTACAGATGCGTAGGAGCGAGACTGCGTGCGAGCTTGTCTTGGCGGACGACGGGAGGAGGTCCATTGACCTGAAGGTGGCACTGGCCAGTTAGGCGTGTAGGGCTGAGCCCCCCTGCCCCCTCTATTCGGGGGGGCAGTAGAGAATGCTCTGGCCCCCCTCCAGTTGGGACCTCCCCCCTGTCGGGACTGGGAGATGGCCCCTTGCGGTCGTGTGTCCCTCCTGTGGGCACGGGCACGACGCCTCCCGTGCTGCACTAGTGTCCAACCCCCCTCCCTTGGGTCCATGTTGGTACACCGAGTATGAAATTGTATGTATTTTTTTATGATTTTTTATGTTTTGTGATTTTTTTCTTTATTTTTATCTGATTTTGTAAATTTTTTTGGATTTTTTTTATTTTAAGAAATGTAAAAATAAACAAATAAACAAACACACAAACAAACAAGTAAACAAGCAAACAAATAAAGTTCTTAAACAAAAAAGACCTTAAAAGGCTTGGTGGGTGTGTTCTCGCGACGTTTCGGCCGCTGTGGGCCTTCTTCAGGCAAACACACCACTGATCAATTCACACAACTAATGCAGCTGGTGTTGATCCAACAAAAGCAAAGTGCAAAGTGAGGCACTTTCAACTTGCACTCCAACTTTAAAGTGTCTAAACCAAACTTGAAAGTTTCACTTGTCTTTTAACTTCTCCATTCTCTTTTTTCCTTCCTTCCCTTTCCCCATGAATTGAACCTTATAGATGATGTCTACCCATTCATGTATTTATATATTTATGTGTTTTTAGATATTTATTCATTTATTGATATATTTTCATATTTATATAATTATATATTTATATGTTTATTTATTTATTTATTTATTGGGGTTAGGGTTAGGGTTAGGGTTGGGGGTAGGGTTAGGGTTAGGGTTGGGCCTAGGGTTAGGGTTAGGGTTAGGGCTAGGGTTAGGGTTAGGGTTAGGGTTAGGGTTAGGGTTAGGGCTAGGGTTAGGGTTAGGGTTAGGGCTAGGGTTAGGGTTAGGGTTAGGGCCAGGGTTAGGGTTAGGGTTAGGGCCAGGGTTAGGGTTAGGGTTAGGGTTAGGGCCAAGGTTAGGGTTAAGGTTAGGGTTAGGGTTAGGGTTAGGGTTAGGGGTTGGGGCTAGGGCCCCCATTCCTCCTCCCGTTCATCCACCTTCCTTCCCACCCTTTCTTCCTTTTAAGCCTTATTTAGTCCCCCCGGCATTTTAGTACCCAGAATCCGAATCCAATTCCTTTCTGCCCTTTTTCTATCCCTGTCTTCCCATCCCAAATTAGTTTGCAATCCCGCCACTCGCATTTCCCTTAACCCATGTCGTCCAAAATGGCGAACCAATGGCTTATCCATTCCTTTTTTGTTTTTAATGTTATATCTATGTTGCCACATTCTGATTCTAATCGAATTTTTGGTCTCGCCGACATATTGTTTTCTGCATTTTGCGCAAAATAGTACATATACACAATTGGATGTACTTAAAGTGAAATTTTGTTTGATTTTAATTACTCTGTTGTTCGTCCTATTAGTTATGAATTTAAGTTTATAAAAGTATTTCGGCGTGGGTTCCTTGGTCTCTCTCCGGAATGGTTTTATTCTTGCCTTGACCAACATGTCTCTGAGGCTTTTGTGTTTTCTGTAGGCTCTGATGGGGGTACATTTTGACCAGGCATCCATGTTCCCAAGTTTCTCTTTGTAGTTTTTCTTTATTATGGAGGTGATTACCCTACTTGCCGTGGAAAAATAGGTGATTATCGGAATGCCTCTTGTATCATCCTTTCTTGTCCTGTCCCTGAAAGTCTTCAGACAATGTTGCAGCATTGGCCTTCTATACCCCCGTTGTCTTAATGCCTTAAATAGAATCCTTACTGCTTCCCAAAAGTCTTCCTCCTGTGTACAAATCCGGTCAAATCGTAACAGTTGGGATTTAACTATGCCTCTAAAAGTATGTTTTGGGTGAAAACTATTCTTGAACAGAAGTGCGTGCGTGTCCGTTTCTTTAAAGAAAACTTTAATGTCTAATGTATTGTTTGTCCAAAATTTGGGTCCCTTATACACCGTTGTGTCCAAAAAATTGATTGAATTGTCATTGATTTCGTATTTTAATTTTATGGAGGGATCGTGTGAATTTAAAATGTCTATGAATTTTAGAAAGTCTTCCTTTGATCCCGACCAAATGCCCCATATATCGTCCAAATACCTTAAATAATGTAACGGCTGTATCGGGCATTTTCCTAAGGCCTCCTCCTCCCACTTGGCCATAAAAATGTTTGCATATGCGGGGGAGAACCTTTTCCCCATCGCCGTCCCCTTAATTTGCAAATAAAATTCAGAGTTGAATTCAAAGTCGTTCCGGGTTAAATTTATTTCCAATAGTTCCAAAATGGCCTTGTCCGGTCTTCTCTTATCTGGGTATTTATTAAATATGTATTTGACTGCTGCTAGTCCGGCTTTCGTGTCTATGTTCGTGTACATGTTGTTAACGTCCAGGGAAAAGAAAAATGAATTCACTGGGATTTTAAAGTTTTTAACTAATTCGATGAAATGATAAGTGTCCTTGACATACGCCGGGTGTTTGGTCGATAAGGGGTTCAAAAAATGGTCGATGTATTGCGCTGTTCCGTAGGTCTCGCTTCCGCAATCCGAAACGATAGGCCTGCCTGGTGGAGTCACAAACGGCGGATTCCATTGTTCCGGCTTTTTATGGATTTTGGGTAACATATAAAATCTCCTTGCCCTCGGTTCCCCGGTTCCAATCAGGTAATTTCTTTGTTTGGCCGTAATAAATTTTTTTCGATACAATTCCATCATAATTCTTTGTACCATTGGGATGGTCTCCAAATAAATCGGGCCGTCTAATTTTTTATAGTATTCCTGATCCTTTAATTGTCGATAACCTTCTTGAATGTATTGGTCTCGTCCCATAATTACTACCGAACTTCCTTTATCCGCCGGTTTTATTATTATATGTTTGTTAGACATCAATTCCCTTAACGCCCTTACTTCGGCCTGGGAGATATTTGGTCTCTCCCGTCGTGTCCATCCGAAACATGCCAAATCTTTTTGGTCACCCTCAATCAGTGCTTTTAGTTCCGGTGACATCATTTCCGGGGGTGGCAACCAAGTGGACGGCCCTGAGAACGGTCGTTGTTCCTGCTCCGCCCTACCTTCAAAATATTCCATAATTCTAAGTTTCCGGTGGTAATCCTGTAAGTCCAATTTTCTTTGAATTTTTTGATTTTTGTATAAGTCAATCGTAGGTACAAATGTCAACCCCTTGCCTAATAATTTTAAATGTGCCTCCGTAGGGTGAAAGTCCTTGGTCAAAACCACTACATTCTCCGCCCCTCTGGGCAGTGTCTCCGGTATCCCCCTCCCTTCAAGGTTTAAGGGGGACACAAGTTTAAATAATCGATCCAATGCTCCAGCATGTGTAATGCTGTCAACTCGGTCCAATGAATGCAATCCCCCACCGTCTCAAAGTGTACCTCCGGCAGTAGGGGGATGCAGGGCATATGCCGGGAAATATGGTCGTTCATCTGCAACAGTACCCCCTGATGTTCTTCCTGGAGGTCGGTGGAGAAATTGATTAACGGGATCCAGATGTCTGCCTGTGGAAACCGCTTCTTGGCTTCCTTGAACGCACCCTGCAGTTGTTTGCAGGCTGTGGCCCTAAAGTTTTGCTCTTTACAGTTGATTCCGAATGACAACACTACTTTCTCCACTATGCCCACCACCTTCGCCTTCGCCATCAACAGTTCGGCATTGCGAAATGTGGCCCCCGGGAAGCTATCTATCTGCAAATCCGGGAGAGTGTGTTGTGGGAACCTGGACACATTCGAGTCTCCCAGAATCAACTACCGTTTGTTGACCGTCAACTCCCATTGTGTGTTTTTACGGTTGGTATTTGCATGCCTTGTTACTCTGAATCTCGGCCATTCCGGGGTGGGTGCGCAGTCCTCTTCTTCCTCGGATTCCCGAGTGTCTTCCTCTCTCGCCGATTCCGAATCCGAAGTGCTCTCTGTATCCTCTAATTCCAGTTCCATATTCTGTTCTTCCATCATCTCTGTATATATGTCGGCTCTTCTTCCACTGCCTATCAGAGGTAACGTGGGCGTCGTATCTAGGTCTGCCCCATGTGTGTCATCCATCAAACAACTCTGTTCCCCTTCACTCCTCGGTCCGTCTCTTTGTGTCGTGTTATCTCTCCCCCCTACATCTATCAGTTGTTCGACCGCCTGTGTGCTTGCTGTTCTTTCTTTTGTTTTTTCTCTTTTCCTCTCTCTCCTCTCTCTCCTCTGTGGCTTGGGCGAATCACCAAATTCCTGCTGGGGTCCCTCCGAAGCCACCGGTGCTTGCGTTGGTGGCCCCTCTACTTCATTCCTCTGTAGGGTTACGGGATCTTCCCCCGGCTCCGTCATGGTTCCAACGGAATTCCTAGCCACAGGTTCGGGTCTCGGCTGGTCAGGTTGTCGGACTTCTTGGTTGGATTGTTGGACTTCCTGTTGATCCGGGACTCCATCTTCTCCTAACGACTGGCCTATTCCCCCTGCCACTGGCGCACATGAGGCAATCCTTGCCCTTGCATGTTCGATGACTTGTCTCCTCAGTCGGGGAAGGTTTCGTTGGGCCCATCTCACTGCAACCTCAAATAGTTGGTTCCAATCTTGGATCCAATTGTCCGTTATTTCCCTCAATGTTTCCTCTAGGGAAGCCTGGTAATGGTCTTGGAGAATCACCAATGTTGTGTGGCCCCAATTTTTGGCATTCCCCCAAATTAACTCCTCCGTTATCGAGGAAGGGGAAGCCGGTTTGATCATCGTGGTCAAGATGTCCACCACCCTGTTGATCACTCTCGGCCCCTCGTAGTCTGGTCCGGGGGTCACATTTTCCAAGTGGTGTATCATCTTAATCACTTTTAGGAATCTTCGCACCCTCTGTCCCATTGCCGGATCCATTGGTTGTTGGTGCGTTCGAGTCTCCGTTCTCCATCTTGGCCATTGGTGATTCCTCCCCACTCCTTGACTCACTACAGATGCGTAGGAGCGAGACTGCGTGCGAGCTTGTCTTGGCGGACGACGGGAGGAGGTCCATTGACCTGAAGGTGGCACTGGCCAGTTAGGCGTGTAGGGCTGAGCCCCCCTGCCCCCTCTATTCGGGGGGGCAGTAGAGAATGCTCTGGCCCCCCTCCAGTTGGGACCTCCCCCCTGTCGGGACTGGGAGATGGCCCCTTGCGGTCGTGTGTCCCTCCTGTGGGCACGGGCACGACGCCTCCCGTGCTGCACTAGTGTCCAACCCCCCTCCCTTGGGTCCATGTTGGTACACCGAGTATGAAATTGTATGTATTTTTTTATGATTTTTTATGTTTTGTGATTTTTTTCTTTATTTTTATCTGATTTTGTAAATTTTTTTGGATTTTTTTTATTTTAAGAAATGTAAAAATAAACAAATAAACAAACACACAAACAAACAAGTAAACAAGCAAACAAATAAAGTTCTTAAACAAAAAAGACCTTAAAAGGCTTGGTGGGTGTGTTCTCGCGACGTTTCGGCCGCTGTGGGCCTTCTTCAGGCAAACACACCACTGATCAATTCACACAACTAATGCAGCTGGTGTTGATCCAACAAAAGCAAAGTGCAAAGTGAGGCACTTTCAACTTGCACTCCAACTTTAAAGTGTCTAAACCAAACTTGAAAGTTTCACTTGTCTTTTAACTTCTCCATTCTCTTTTTTCCTTCCTTCCCTTTCCCCATGAATTGAACCTTATAGATGATGTCTACCCATTCATGTATTTATATATTTATGTGTTTTTAGATATTTATTCATTTATTGATATATTTACATATTTATATAATTATATATTTATATGTTTATTTATTTATTTATTTATTGGGGTTAGGGTTAGGGTTAGGGTTGGGGGTAGGGTTAGGGTTAGGGTTGGGCCTAGGGTTAGGGTTAGGGTTAGGGTTAGGGCTAGGGTTAGGGTTAGGGTTAGGGTTAGGGTTAGGGTTAGGGCTAGGGTTAGGGTTAGGGTTAGGGTTAGGGCTAGGGTTAGGGTTAGGGTTAGGGTTAGGGCCAGGGTTAGGGTTAGGGTTAGGGCCAGGGTTAGGGTTAGGGTTAGGGTTAGGGTTAGGGTTAGGGCCAAGGTTAGGGTTAGGGTTAGGGTTAGGGTTAGGGTTAGGGGTTGGGGCTAGGGCCCCCATTCCTCCTCCCGTTCATCCACCTTCCTTCCCACCCTTTCTTCCTTTTAAGCCTTATTTAGTCCCCCCGGCATTTTAGTACCCAGAATCCGAATCCAATTCCTTTCTGCCCTTTTTCTATCCCTGTCTTCCCATCCCAAATTAGTTTGCAATCCCGCCACTCGCATTTCCCTTAACCCATGTCGTCCAAAATGGCGAACCAATGGCTTATCCATTCCTTTTTTGTTTTTAATGTTATATCTATGTTGCCACATTCTGATTCTAATCGAATTTTTGGTCTCGCCGACATATTGTTTTCTGCATTTTGCGCAAAATAGTACATATACACAATTGGATGTACTTAAAGTGAAATTTTGTTTGATTTTAATTACTCTGTTGTTCGTCCTATTAGTTATGAATTTAAGTTTATAAAAGTATTTCGGCGTGGGTTCCTTGGTCTCTCTCCGGAATGGTTTTATTCTTGCCTTGACCAACATGTCTCTGAGGCTTTTGTGTTTTCTGTAGGCTCTGATGGGGGTACATTTTGACCAGGCATCCATGTTCCCAAGTTTCTCTTTGTAGTTTTTCTTTATTATGGAGGTGATTACCCTACTTGCCGTGGAAAAATAGGTGATTATCGGAATGCCTCTTGTATCATCCTTTCTTGTCCTGTCCCTGAAAGTCTTCAGACAATGTTGCAGCATTGGCCTTCTATACCCCCGTTGTCTTAATGCCTTAAATAGAATCCTTACTGCTTCCCAAAAGTCTTCCTCCTGTGTACAAATCCGGTCAAATCGTAACAGTTGGGATTTAACTATGCCTCTAAAAGTATGTTTTGGGTGAAAACTATTCTTGAACAGAAGTGCGTGCGTGTCCGTTTCTTTAAAGAAAACTTTAATGTCTAATGTATTGTTTGTCCAAAATTTGGGTCCCTTATACACCGTTGTGTCCAAAAAATTGATTGAATTGTCATTGATTTCGTATTTTAATTTTATGGAGGGATCGTGTGAATTTAAAATGTCTATGAATTTTAGAAAGTCTTCCTTTGATCCCGACCAAATGCCCCATATATCGTCCAAATACCTTAAATAATGTAACGGCTGTATCGGGCATTTTCCTAAGGCCTCCTCCTCCCACTTGGCCATAAAAATGTTTGCATATGCGGGGGAGAACCTTTTCCCCATCGCCGTCCCCTTAATTTGCAAATAAAATTCAGAGTTGAATTCAAAGTCGTTCCGGGTTAAATTTATTTCCAATAGTTCCAAAATGGCCTTGTCCGGTCTTCTCTTATCTGGGTATTTATTAAATATGTATTTGACTGCTGCTAGTCCGGCTTTCGTGTCTATGTTCGTGTACATGTTGTTAACGTCCAGGGAAAAGAAAAATGAATTCACTGGGATTTTAAAGTTTTTAACTAATTCGATGAAATGATAAGTGTCCTTGACATACGCCGGGTGTTTGGTCGATAAGGGGTTCAAAAAATGGTCGATGTATTGCGCTGTTCCGTAGGTCTCGCTTCCGCAATCCGAAACGATAGGCCTGCCTGGTGGAGTCACAAACGGCGGATTCCATTGTTCCGGCTTTTTATGGATTTTGGGTAACATATAAAATCTCCTTGCCCTCGGTTCCCCGGTTCCAATCAGGTAATTTCTTTGTTTGGCCGTAATAAATTTTTTTCGATACAATTCCATCATAATTCTTTGTACCATTGGGATGGTCTCCAAATAAATCGGGCCGTCTAATTTTTTATAGTATTCCTGATCCTTTACTTGTCGATAACCTTCTTGAATGTATTGGTCTCGTCCCATAATTACTACCGAACTTCCTTTATCCGCCGGTTTTATTATTATATGTTTGTTAGACATCAATTCCCTTAACGCCCTTACTTCGGCCTGGGAGATATTTGGTCTCTCCCGTCGTGTCCATCCGAAACGTGCCAAATCTTTTTGGTCACCCTCAATCAGTGCTTTTAGTTCCGGTGACATCATTTCCGGGGGTGGCAACCAAGTGGACGGCCCTGAGAACGGTCGTTGTTCCTGCTCCGCCCTACCTTCAAAATATTCCATAATTCTAAGTTTCCGGTGGTAATCCTGTAAGTCCAATTTTCTTTGAATTTTTTGATTTTTGTATAAGTCAATCGTAGGTACAAATGTCAACCCCTTGCCTAATAATTTTAAATGTGCCTCCGTAGGGTGAAAGTCCTTGGTCAAAACCACTACATTCTCCGCCCCTCTGGGCAGTGTCTCCGGTATCCCCCTCCCTTCAAGGTTTAAGGGGGACACAAGTTTAAATAATCGATCCAATGCTCCAGCATGTGTAATGCTGTCAACTCGGTCCAATGAATGCAATCCCCCACCGTCTCAAAGTGTACCTCCGGCAGTAGGGGGATGCAGGGCATATGCCGGGAAATATGGTCGTTCATCTGCAACAGTACCCCCTGATGTTCTTCCTGGAGGTCGGTGGAGAAATTGATTAACGGGATCCAGATGTCTGCCTGTGGAAACCGCTTCTTGGCTTCCTTGAACGCACCCTGCAGTTGTTTGCAGGCTGTGGCCCTAAAGTTTTGCTCTTTACAGTTGATTCCGAATGACAACACTACTTTCTCCACTATGCCCACCACCTTCGCCTTCGCCATCAACAGTTCGGCATTGCGAAATGTGGCCCCCGGGAAGCTATCTATCTGCAAATCCGGGAGAGTGTGTTGTGGGAACCTGGACACATTCGAGTCTCCCAGAATCAACCACCGTTTGTTGACCGTCAACTCCCATTGTGTGTTTTTACGGTTGGTATTTGCATGCCTTGTTACTCTGAATCTCGGCCATTCCGGGGTGGGTGCGCAGTCCTCTTCTTCCTCGGATTCCCGAGTGTCTTCCTCTCTCGCCGATTCCGAATCCGAAGTGCTCTCTGTATCCTCTAATTCCAGTTCCATATTCTGTTCTTCCATCATCTCTGTATATATGTCGGCTCTTCTTCCACTGCCTATCAGAGGTAACGTGGGCGTCGTATCTAGGTCTGCCCCATGTGTGTCATCCATCAAACAACTCTGTTCCCCTTCACTCCTCGGTCCGTCTCTTTGTGTCGTGTTATCTCTCCCCCCTACATCTATCAGTTGTTCGACCGCCTGTGTGCTTGCTGTTCTTTCTTTTGTTTTTTCTCTTTTCCTCTCTCTCCTCTCTCTCCTCTGTGGCTTGGGCGAATCACCAAATTCCTGCTGGGGTCCCTCCGAAGCCACCGGTGCTTGCGTTGGTGGCCCCTCTACTTCATTCCTCTGTAGGGTTACGGGATCTTCCCCCGGCTCCGTCATGGTTCCAACGGAATTCCTAGCCACAGGTTCGGGTCTCGGCTGGTCAGGTTGTCGGACTTCTTGGTTGGATTGTTGGACTTCCTGTTGATCCGGGACTCCATCTTCTCCTAACGACTGGCCTATTCCCCCTGCCACTGGCGCACATGAGGCAATCCTTGCCCTTGCATGTTCGATGACTTGTCTCCTCAGTCGGGGAAGGTTTCGTTGGGCCCATCTCACTGCAACCTCAAATAGTTGGTTCCAATCTTGGATCCAATTGTCCGTTATTTCCCTCAATGTTTCCTCTAGGGAAGCCTGGTAATGGTCTTGGAGAATCACCAATGTTGTGTGGCCCCAATTTTTGGCATTCCCCCAAATTAACTCCTCCGTTATCGAGGAAGGGGAAGCCGGTTTGATCATCGTGGTCAAGATGTCCACCACCCTGTTGATCACTCTCGGCCCCTCGTAGTCTGGTCCGGGGGTCACATTTTCCAAGTGGTGTATCATCTTAATCACTTTTAGGAATCTTCGCACCCTCTGTCCCATTGCCGGATCCATTGGTTGTTGGTGCGTTCGAGTCTCCGTTCTCCATCTTGGCCATTGGTGATTCCTCCCCACTCCTTGACTCACTACAGATGCGTAGGAGCGAGACTGCGTGCGAGCTTGTCTTGGCGGACGACGGGAGGAGGTCCATTGACCTGAAGGTGGCACTGGCCAGTTAGGCGTGTAGGGCTGAGCCCCCCTGCCCCCTCTATTCGGGGGGGCAGTAGAGAATGCTCTGGCCCCCCTCCAGTTGGGACCTCCCCCCTGTCGGGACTGGGAGATGGCCCCTTGCGGTCGTGTGTCCCTCCTGTGGGCACGGGCACGACGCCTCCCGTGCTGCACTAGTGTCCAACCCCCCTCCCTTGGGTCCATGTTGGTACACCGAGTATGAAATTGTATGTATTTTTTTATGATTTTTTATGTTTTGTGATTTTTTTCTTTATTTTTATCTGATTTTGTAAATTTTTTTGGATTTTTTTTATTTTAAGAAATGTAAAAATAAACAAATAAACAAACACACAAACAAACAAGTAAACAAGCAAACAAATAAAGTTCTTAAACAAAAAAGACCTTAAAAGGCTTGGTGGGTGTGTTCTCGCGACGTTTCGGCCGCTGTGGGCCTTCTTCAGGCAAACACACCACTGATCAATTCACACAACTAATGCAGCTGGTGTTGATCCAACAAAAGCAAAGTGCAAAGTGAGGCACTTTCAACTTGCACTCCAACTTTAAAGTGTCTAAACCAAACTTGAAAGTTTCACTTGTCTTTTAACTTCTCCATTCTCTTTTTTCCTTCCTTCCCTTTCCCCATGAATTGAACCTTATAGATGATGTCTACCCATTCATGTATTTATATATTTATGTGTTTTTAGATATTTATTCATTTATTGATATATTTACATATTTATATAATTATATATTTATATGTTTATTTATTTATTTATTTATTGGGGTTAGGGTTAGGGTTGGGGGTAGGGTTAGGGTTAGGGTTGGGCCTAGGGTTAGGGTTAGGGTTAGGGTTAGGGTTAGGGTTAGGGTTAGGGCTAGGGTTAGGGTTAGGGTTAGGGTTAGGGTTAGGGCTAGGGTTAGGGTTAGGGCTAGGGTTAGGGTTAGGGCCAGGGTTAGGGTTAGGGTTAGGGCCAGGGTTAGGGTTAGGGTTAGGGTTAGGGTTAGGGCCAAGGTTAGGGTTAGGGTTAGGGTTAGGGTTAGGGTTAGGGTTAGGGTTAGGGGTTGGGGCTAGGGCCCCCATTCCTCCTCCCGTTCATCCACCTTCCTTCCCACCCTTTCTTCCTTTTAAGCCTTATTTAGTCCCCCCGGCATTTTAGTACCCAGAATCCGAATCCAATTCCTTTCTGCCCTTTTTCTATCCCTGTCTTCCCATCCCAAATTAGTTTGCAATCCCGCCACTCGCATTTCCCTTAACCCATGTCGTCCAAAATGGCGAACCAATGGCTTATCCATTCCTTTTTTGTTTTTAATGTTATATCTATGTTGCCACATTCTGATTCTAATCGAATTTTTGGTCTCGCCGACATATTGTTTTCTGCATTTTGCGCAAAATAGTACATATACACAATTGGATGTACTTAAAGTGAAATTTTGTTTGATTTTAATTACTCTGTTGTTCGTCCTATTAGTTATGAATTTAAGTTTATAAAAGTATTTCGGCGTGGGTTCCTTGGTCTCTCTCCGGAATGGTTTTATTCTTGCCTTGACCAACATGTCTCTGAGGCTTTTGTGTTTTCTGTAGGCTCTGATGGGGGTACATTTTGACCAGGCATCCATGTTCCCAAGTTTCTCTTTGTAGTTTTTCTTTATTATGGAGGTGATTACCCTACTTGCCGTGGAAAAATAGGTGATTATCGGAATGCCTCTTGTATCATCCTTTCTTGTCCTGTCCCTGAAAGTCTTCAGACAATGTTGCAGCATTGGCCTTCTATACCCCCGTTGTCTTAATGCCTTAAATAGAATCCTTACTGCTTCCCAAAAGTCTTCCTCCTGTGTACAAATCCGGTCAAATCGTAACAGTTGGGATTTAACTATGCCTCTAAAAGTATGTTTTGGGTGAAAACTATTCTTGAACAGAAGTGCGTGCGTGTCCGTTTCTTTAAAGAAAACTTTAATGTCTAATGTATTGTTTGTCCAAAATTTGGGTCCCTTATACACCGTTGTGTCCAAAAAATTGATTGAATTGTCATTGATTTCGTATTTTAATTTTATGGAGGGATCGTGTGAATTCAAAATGTCTATGAATTTTAGAAAGTCTTCCTTTGATCCCGACCAAATGCCCCATATATCGTCCAAATACCTTAAATAATGTAACGGCTGTATCGGGCATTTTCCTAAGGCCTCCTCCTCCCACTTGGCCATAAAAATGTTTGCATATGCGGGGGAGAACCTTTTCCCCATCGCCGTCCCCTTAATTTGCAAATAAAATTCAGAGTTGAATTCAAAGTCGTTCCGGGTTAAATTTATTTCCAATAGTTCCAAAATGGCCTTGTCCGGTCTTCTCTTATCTGGGTATTTATTAAATATGTATTTGACTGCTGCTAGTCCGGCTTTCGTGTCTATGTTCGTGTACATGTTGTTAACGTCCAGGGAAAAGAAAAATGAATTCACTGGGATTTTAAAGTTTTTAACTAATTCGATGAAATGATAAGTGTCCTTGACATACGCCGGGTGTTTGGTCGATAAGGGGTTCAAAAAATGGTCGATGTATTGCGCTGTTCCGTAGGTCTCGCTTCCGCAATCCGAAACGATAGGCCTGCCTGGTGGAGTCACAAACGGCGGATTCCATTGTTCCGGCTTTTTATGGATTTTGGGTAACATATAAAATCTCCTTGCCCTCGGTTCCCCGGTTCCAATCAGGTAATTTCTTTGTTTGGCCGTAATAAATTTTTTTCGATACAATTCCATCATAATTCTTTGTACCATTGGGATGGTCTCCAAATAAATCGGGCCGTCTAATTTTTTATAGTATTCCTGATCCTTTAATTGTCGATAACCTTCTTGAATGTATTGGTCTCGTCCCATAATTACTACCGAACTTCCTTTATCCGCCGGTTTTATTATTATATGTTTGTTAGACATCAATTCCCTTAACGCCCTTACTTCGGCCTGGGAGATATTTGGTCTCTCCCGTCGTGTCCATCCGAAACGTGCCAAATCTTTTTGGTCACCCTCAATCAGTGCTTTTAGTTCCGGTGACATCATTTCCGGGGGTGGCAACCAAGTGGACGGCCCTGAGAACGGTCGTTGTTCCTGCTCCGCCCTACCTTCAAAATATTCCATAATTCTAAGTTTCCGGTGGTAATCCTGTAAGTCCAATTTTCTTTGAATTTTTTGATTTTTGTATAAGTCAATCGTAGGTACAAATGTCAACCCCTTGCCTAATAATTTTAAATGTGCCTCCGTAGGGTGAAAGTCCTTGGTCAAAACCACTACATTCTCCGCCCCTCTGGGCAGTGTCTCCGGTATCCCCCTCCCTTCAAGGTTTAAGGGGGACACAAGTTTAAATAATCGATCCAATGCTCCAGCATGTGTAATGCTGTCAACTCGGTCCAATGAATGCAATCCCCCACCGTCTCAAAGTGTACCTCCGGCAGTAGGGGGATGCAGGGCATATGCCGGGAAATATGGTCGTTCATCTGCAACAGTACCCCCTGATGTTCTTCCTGGAGGTCGGTGGAGAAATTGATTAACGGGATCCAGATGTCTGCCTGTGGAAACCGCTTCTTGGCTTCCTTGAACGCACCCTGCAGTTGTTTGCAGGCTGTGGCCCTAAAGTTTTGTTCTTTACAGTTGATTCCGAATGACAACACTACTTTCTCCACTATGCCCACCACCTTCGCCTTCGCCATCAACAGTTCGGCATTGCGAAATGTGGCCCCCGGGAAGCTATCTATCTGCAAATCCGGGAGAGTGTGTTGTGGGAACCTGGACACATTCGAGTCTCCCAGAATCAACCACCGTTTGTTGACCGTCAACTCCCATTGTGTGTTTTTACGGTTGGTATTTGCATGCCTTGTTACTCTGAATCTCGGCCATTCCGGGGTGGGTGCGCAGTCCTCTTCTTCCTCGGATTCCCGAGTGTCTTCCTCTCTCGCCGATTCCGAATCCGAAGTGCTCTCTGTATCCTGTAATTCCAGTTCCATATTCTGTTCTTCCATCATCTCTGTATATATGTCGGCTCTTCTTCCACTGCCTATCAGAGGTAACGTGGGCGTCGTATCTAGGTCTGCCCCATGTGTGTCATCCATCAAACAACTCTGTTCCCCTTCACTCCTCGGTCCGTCTCTTTGTGTCGTGTTATCTCTCCCCCCTACATCTATCAGTTGTTCGACCGCCTGTGTGCTTGCTGTTCTTTCTTTTGTTTTTTCTCTTTTCCTCTCTCTCCTCTCTCTCCTCTGTGGCTTGGGCGAATCACCAAATTCCTGCTGGGGTCCCTCCGAAGCCACCGGTGCTTGCGTTGGTGGCCCCTCTACTTCATTCCTCTGTAGGGTTACGGGATCTTCCCCCGGCTCCGTCATGGTTCCAACGGAATTCCTAGCCACAGGTTCGGGTCTCGGCTGGTCAGGTTGTCGGACTTCTTGGTTGGATTGTTGGACTTCCTGTTGATCCGGGACTCCATCTTCTCCTAACGACTGGCCTATTCCCCCTGCCACTGGCGCACATGAGGCAATCCTTGCCCTTGCATGTTCGATGACTTGTCTCCTCAGTCGGGGAAGGTTTCGTTGGGCCCATCTCACTGCAACCTCAAATAGTTGGTTCCAATCTTGGATCCAATTGTCCGTTATTTCCCTCAATGTTTCCTCTAGGGAAGCCTGGTAATGGTCTTGGAGAATCACCAATGTTGTGTGGCCCCAATTTTTGGCATTCCCCCAAATTAACTCCTCCGTTATCGAGGAAGGGGAAGCCGGTTTGATCATCGTGGTCAAGATGTCCACCACCCTGTTGATCACTCTCGGCCCCTCGTAGTCTGGTCCGGGGGTCACATTTTCCAAGTGGTGTATCATCTTAATCACTTTTAGGAATCTTCGCACCCTCTGTCCCATTGCCGGATCCATTGGTTGTTGGTGCGTTCGAGTCTCCGTTCTCCATCTTGGCCATTGGTGATTCCTCCCCACTCCTTGACTCACTACAGATGCGTAGGAGCGAGACTGCGTGCGAGCTTGTCTTGGCGGACGACGGGAGGAGGTCCATTGACCTGAAGGTGGCACTGGCCAGTTAGGCGTGTAGGGCTGAGCCCCCCTGCCCCCTCTATTCGGGGGGGCAGTAGAGAATGCTCTGGCCCCCCTCCAGTTGGGACCTCCCCCCTGTCGGGACTGGGAGATGGCCCCTTGCGGTCGTGTGTCCCTCCTGTGGGCACGGGCACGACGCCTCCCGTGCTGCACTAGTGTCCAACCCCCCTCCCTTGGGTCCATGTTGGTACACCGAGTATGAAATTGTATGTATTTTTTTATGATTTTTTATGTTTTGTGATTTTTTTCTTTATTTTTATCTGATTTTGTAAATTTTTTTGGATTTTTTTTATTTTAAGAAATGTAAAAATAAACAAATAAACAAACACACAAACAAACAAGTAAACAAGCAAACAAATAAAGTTCTTAAACAAAAAAGACCTTAAAAGGCTTGGTGGGTGTGTTCTCGCGACGTTTCGGCCGCTGTGGGCCTTCTTCAGGCAAACACACCACTGATCAATTCACACAACTAATGCAGCTGGTGTTGATCCAACAAAAGCAAAGTGCAAAGTGAGGCACTTTCAACTTGCACTCCAACTTTAAAGTGTCTAAACCAAACTTGAAAGTTTCACTTGTCTTTTAACTTCTCCATTCTCTTTTTTCCTTCCTTCCCTTTCCCCATGAATTGAACCTTATAGATGATGTCTACCCATTCATGTATTTATATATTTATGTGTTTTTAGATATTTATTCATTTATTGATATATTTACATATTTATATAATTATATATTTATATGTTTATTTATTTATTTATTTATTGGGGTTAGGGTTAGGGTTGGGGGTAGGGTTAGGGTTAGGGTTGGGCCTAGGGTTAGGGTTAGGGTTAGGGTTAGGGTTAGGGTTAGGGTTAGGGTTAGGGTTAGGGCTAGGGTTAGGGTTAGGGTTAGGGTTAGGGCTAGGGTTAGGGTTAGGGCTAGGGTTAGGGTTAGGGCCAGGGTTAGGGTTAGGGTTAGGGCCAGGGTTAGGGTTAGGGTTAGGGTTAGGGTTAGGGCCAAGGTTAGGGTTAGGGTTAGGGTTAGGGTTAGGGTTAGGGTTAGGGTTAGGGTTAGGGGTTGGGGCTAGGGCCCCCATTCCTCCTCCCGTTCATCCACCTTCCTTCCCACCCTTTCTTCCTTTTAAGCCTTATTTAGTCCCCCCGGCATTTTAGTACCCAGAATCCGAATCCAATTCCTTTCTGCCCTTTTTCTATCCCTGTCTTCCCATCCCAAATTAGTTTGCAATCCCGCCACTCGCATTTCCCTTAACCCATGTCGTCCAAAATGGCGAACCAATGGCTTATCCATTCCTTTTTTGTTTTTAATGTTATATCTATGTTGCCACATTCTGATTCTAATCGAATTTTTGGTCTCGCCGACATATTGTTTTCTGCATTTTGCGCAAAATAGTACATATACACAATTGGATGTACTTAAAGTGAAATTTTGTTTGATTTTAATTACTCTGTTGTTCGTCCTATTAGTTATGAATTTAAGTTTATAAAAGTATTTCGGCGTGGGTTCCTTGGTCTCTCTCCGGAATGGTTTTATTCTTGCCTTGACCAACATGTCTCTGAGGCTTTTGTGTTTTCTGTAGGCTCTGATGGGGGTACATTTTGACCAGGCATCCATGTTCCCAAGTTTCTCTTTGTAGTTTTTCTTTATTATGGAGGTGATTACCCTACTTGCCGTGGAAAAATAGGTGATTATCGGAATGCCTCTTGTATCATCCTTTCTTGTCCTGTCCCTGAAAGTCTTCAGACAATGTTGCAGCATTGGCCTTCTATACCCCCGTTGTCTTAATGCCTTAAATAGAATCCTTACTGCTTCCCAAAAGTCTTCCTCCTGTGTACAAATCCGGTCAAATCGTAACAGTTGGGATTTAACTATGCCTCTAAAAGTATGTTTTGGGTGAAAACTATTCTTGAACAGAAGTGCGTGCGTGTCCGTTTCTTTAAAGAAAACTTTAATGTCTAATGTATTGTTTGTCCAAAATTTGGGTCCCTTATACACCGTTGTGTCCAAAAAATTGATTGAATTGTCATTGATTTCGTATTTTAATTTTATGGAGGGATCGTGTGAATTCAAAATGTCTATGAATTTTAGAAAGTCTTCCTTTGATCCCGACCAAATGCCCCATATATCGTCCAAATACCTTAAATAATGTAACGGCTGTATCGGGCATTTTCCTAAGGCCTCCTCCTCCCACTTGGCCATAAAAATGTTTGCATATGCGGGGGAGAACCTTTTCCCCATCGCCGTCCCCTTAATTTGCAAATAAAATTCAGAGTTGAATTCAAAGTCGTTCCGGGTTAAATTTATTTCCAATAGTTCCAAAATGGCCTTGTCCGGTCTTCTCTTATCTGGGTATTTATTAAATATGTATTTGACTGCTGCTAGTCCGGCTTTCGTGTCTATGTTCGTGTACATGTTGTTAACGTCCAGGGAAAAGAAAAATGAATTCACTGGGATTTTAAAGTTTTTAACTAATTCGATGAAATGATAAGTGTCCTTGACATACGCCGGGTGTTTGGTCGATAAGGGGTTCAAAAAATGGTCGATGTATTGCGCTGTTCCGTAGGTCTCGCTTCCGCAATCCGAAACGATAGGCCTGCCTGGTGGAGTCACAAACGGCGGATTCCATTGTTCCGGCTTTTTATGGATTTTGGGTAACATATAAAATCTCCTTGCCCTCGGTTCCCCGGTTCCAATCAGGTAATTTCTTTGTTTGGCCGTAATAAATTTTTTTCGATACAATTCCATCATAATTCTTTGTACCATTGGGATGGTCTCCAAATAAATCGGGCCGTCTAATTTTTTATAGTATTCCTGATCCTTTAATTGTCGATAACCTTCTTGAATGTATTGGTCTCGTCCCATAATTACTACCGAACTTCCTTTATCCGCCGGTTTTATTATTATATGTTTGTTAGACATCAATTCCCTTAACGCCCTTACTTCGGCCTGGGAGATATTTGGTCTCTCCCGTCGTGTCCATCCGAAACGTGCCAAATCTTTTTGGTCACCCTCAATCAGTGCTTTTAGTTCCGGTGACATCATTTCCGGGGGTGGCAACCAAGTGGACGGCCCTGAGAACGGTCGTTGTTCCTGCTCCGCCCTACCTTCAAAATATTCCATAATTCTAAGTTTCCGGTGGTAATCCTGTAAGTCCAATTTTCTTTGAATTTTTTGATTTTTGTATAAGTCAATCGTAGGTACAAATGTCAACCCCTTGCCTAATAATTTTAAATGTGCCTCCGTAGGGTGAAAGTCCTTGGTCAAAACCACTACATTCTCCGCCCCTCTGGGCAGTGTCTCCGGTATCCCCCTCCCTTCAAGGTTTAAGGGGGACACAAGTTTAAATAATCGATCCAATGCTCCAGCATGTGTAATGCTGTCAACTCGGTCCAATGAATGCAATCCCCCACCGTCTCAAAGTGTACCTCCGGCAGTAGGGGGATGCAGGGCATATGCCGGGAAATATGGTCGTTCATCTGCAACAGTACCCCCTGATGTTCTTCCTGGAGGTCGGTGGAGAAATTGATTAACGGGATCCAGATGTCTGCCTGTGGAAACCGCTTCTTGGCTTCCTTGAACGCACCCTGCAGTTGTTTGCAGGCTGTGGCCCTAAAGTTTTGCTCTTTACAGTTGATTCCGAATGACAACACTACTTTCTCCACTATGCCCACCACCTTCGCCTTCGCCATCAACAGTTCGGCATTGCGAAATGTGGCCCCCGGGAAGCTATCTATCTGCAAATCCGGGAGAGTGTGTTGTGGGAACCTGGACACATTCGAGTCTCCCAGAATCAACCACCGTTTGTTGACCGTCAACTCCCATTGTGTGTTTTTACGGTTGGTATTTGCATGCCTTGTTACTCTGAATCTCGGCCATTCCGGGGTGGGTGCGCAGTCCTCTTCTTCCTCGGATTCCCGAGTGTCTTCCTCTCTCGCCGATTCCGAATCCGAAGTGCTCTCTGTATCCTGTAATTCCAGTTCCATATTCTGTTCTTCCATCATCTCTGTATATATGTCGGCTCTTCTTCCACTGCCTATCAGAGGTAACGTGGGCGTCGTATCTAGGTCTGCCCCATGTGTGTCATCCATCAAACAACTCTGTTCCCCTTCACTCCTCGGTCCGTCTCTTTGTGTCGTGTTATCTCTCCCCCCTACATCTATCAGTTGTTCGACCGCCTGTGTGCTTGCTGTTCTTTCTTTTGTTTTTTCTCTTTTCCTCTCTCTCCTCTCTCTCCTCTGTGGCTTGGGCGAATCACCAAATTCCTGCTGGGGTCCCTCCGAAGCCACCGGTGCTTGCGTTGGTGGCCCCTCTACTTCATTCCTCTGTAGGGTTACGGGATCTTCCCCCGGCTCCGTCATGGTTCCAACGGAATTCCTAGCCACAGGTTCGGGTCTCGGCTGGTCAGGTTGTCGGACTTCTTGGTTGGATTGTTGGACTTCCTGTTGATCCGGGACTCCATCTTCTCCTAACGACTGGCCTATTCCCCCTGCCACTGGCGCACATGAGGCAATCCTTGCCCTTGCATGTTCGATGACTTGTCTCCTCAGTCGGGGAAGGTTTCGTTGGGCCCATCTCACTGCAACCTCAAATAGTTGGTTCCAATCTTGGATCCAATTGTCCGTTATTTCCCTCAATGTTTCCTCTAGGGAAGCCTGGTAATGGTCTTGGAGAATCACCAATGTTGTGTGGCCCCAATTTTTGGCATTCCCCCAAATTAACTCCTCCGTTATCGAGGAAGGGGAAGCCGGTTTGATCATCGTGGTCAAGATGTCCACCACCCTGTTGATCACTCTCGGCCCCTCGTAGTCTGGTCCGGGGGTCACATTTTCCAAGTGGTGTATCATCTTAATCACTTTTAGGAATCTTCGCACCCTCTGTCCCATTGCCGGATCCATTGGTTGTTGGTGCGTTCGAGTCTCCGTTCTCCATCTTGGCCATTGGTGATTCCTCCCCACTCCTTGACTCACTACAGATGCGTAGGAGCGAGACTGCGTGCGAGCTTGTCTTGGCGGACGACGGGAGGAGGTCCATTGACCTGAAGGTGGCACTGGCCAGTTAGGCGTGTAGGGCTGAGCCCCCCTGCCCCCTCTATTCGGGGGGGCAGTAGAGAATGCTCTGGCCCCCCTCCAGTTGGGACCTCCCCCCTGTCGGGACTGGGAGATGGCCCCTTGCGGTCGTGTGTCCCTCCTGTGGGCACGGGCACGACGCCTCCCGTGCTGCACTAGTGTCCAACCCCCCTCCCTTGGGTCCATGTTGGTACACCGAGTATGAAATTGTATGTATTTTTTTATGATTTTTTATGTTTTGTGATTTTTTTCTTTATTTTTATCTGATTTTGTAAATTTTTTTGGATTTTTTTTATTTTAAGAAATGTAAAAATAAACAAATAAACAAACACACAAACAAACAAGTAAACAAGCAAACAAATAAAGTTCTTAAACAAAAAAGACCTTAAAAGGCTTGGTGGGTGTGTTCTCGCGACGTTTCGGCCGCTGTGGGCCTTCTTCAGGCAAACACACCACTGATCAATTCACACAACTAATGCAGCTGGTGTTGATCCAACAAAAGCAAAGTGCAAAGTGAGGCACTTTCAACTTGCACTCCAACTTTAAAGTGTCTAAACCAAACTTGAAAGTTTCACTTGTCTTTTAACTTCTCCATTCTCTTTTTTCCTTCCTTCCCTTTCCCCATGAATTGAACCTTATAGATGATGTCTACCCATTCATGTATTTATATATTTATGTGTTTTTAGATATTTATTCATTTATTGATATATTTACATATTTATATAATTATATATTTATATGTTTATTTATTTATTTATTTATTGGGGTTAGGGTTAGGGTTGGGGGTAGGGTTAGGGTTAGGGTTGGGCCTAGGGTTAGGGTTAGGGTTAGGGTTAGGGTTAGGGCTAGGGTTAGGGTTAGGGTTAGGGTTAGGGTTAGGGTTAGGGTTAGGGCTAGGGTTAGGGTTAGGGCTAGGGTTAGGGTTAGGGCCAGGGTTAGGGTTAGGGTTAGGGCCAGGGTTAGGGTTAGGGTTAGGGTTAGGGTTAGGGCCAAGGTTAGGGTTAGGGTTAGGGTTAGGGTTAGGGTTAGGGTTAGGGTTAGGGGTTGGGGCTAGGGCCCCCATTCCTCCTCCCGTTCATCCACCTTCCTTCCCACCCTTTCTTCCTTTTAAGCCTTATTTAGTCCCCCCGGCATTTTAGTACCCAGAATCCGAATCCAATTCCTTTCTGCCCTTTTTCTATCCCTGTCTTCCCATCCCAAATTAGTTTGCAATCCCGCCACTCGCATTTCCCTTAACCCATGTCGTCCAAAATGGCGAACCAATGGCTTATCCATTCCTTTTTTGTTTTTAATGTTATATCTATGTTGCCACATTCTGATTCTAATCGAATTTTTGGTCTCGCCGACATATTGTTTTCTGCATTTTGCGCAAAATAGTACATATACACAATTGGATGTACTTAAAGTGAAATTTTGTTTGATTTTAATTACTCTGTTGTTCGTCCTATTAGTTATGAATTTAAGTTTATAAAAGTATTTCGGCGTGGGTTCCTTGGTCTCTCTCCGGAATGGTTTTATTCTTGCCTTGACCAACATGTCTCTGAGGCTTTTGTGTTTTCTGTAGGCTCTGATGGGGGTACATTTTGACCAGGCATCCATGTTCCCAAGTTTCTCTTTGTAGTTTTTCTTTATTATGGAGGTGATTACCCTACTTGCCGTGGAAAAATAGGTGATTATCGGAATGCCTCTTGTATCATCCTTTCTTGTCCTGTCCCTGAAAGTCTTCAGACAATGTTGCAGCATTGGCCTTCTATACCCCCGTTGTCTTAATGCCTTAAATAGAATCCTTACTGCTTCCCAAAAGTCTTCCTCCTGTGTACAAATCCGGTCAAATCGTAACAGTTGGGATTTAACTATGCCTCTAAAAGTATGTTTTGGGTGAAAACTATTCTTGAACAGAAGTGCGTGCGTGTCCGTTTCTTTAAAGAAAACTTTAATGTCTAATGTATTGTTTGTCCAAAATTTGGGTCCCTTATACACCGTTGTGTCCAAAAAATTGATTGAATTGTCATTGATTTCGTATTTTAATTTTATGGAGGGATCGTGTGAATTTAAAATGTCTATGAATTTTAGAAAGTCTTCCTTTGATCCCGACCAAATGCCCCATATATCGTCCAAATACCTTAAATAATGTAACGGCTGTATCGGGCATTTTCCTAAGGCCTCCTCCTCCCACTTGGCCATAAAAATGTTTGCATATGCGGGGGAGAACCTTTTCCCCATCGCCGTCCCCTTAATTTGCAAATAAAATTCAGAGTTGAATTCAAAGTCGTTCCGGGTTAAATTTATTTCCAATAGTTCCAAAATGGCCTTGTCCGGTCTTCTCTTATCTGGGTATTTATTAAATATGTATTTGACTGCTGCTAGTCCGGCTTTCGTGTCTATGTTCGTGTACATGTTGTTAACGTCCAGGGAAAAGAAAAATGAATTCACTGGGATTTTAAAGTTTTTAACTAATTCGATGAAATGATAAGTGTCCTTGACATACGCCGGGTGTTTGGTCGATAAGGGGTTCAAAAAATGGTCGATGTATTGCGCTGTTCCGTAGGTCTCGCTTCCGCAATCCGAAACGATAGGCCTGCCTGGTGGAGTCACAAACGGCGGATTCCATTGTTCCGGCTTTTTATGGATTTTGGGTAACATATAAAATCTCCTTGCCCTCGGTTCCCCGGTTCCAATCAGGTAATTTCTTTGTTTGGCCGTAATAAATTTTTTTCGATACAATTCCATCATAATTCTTTGTACCATTGGGATGGTCTCCAAATAAATCGGGCCGTCTAATTTTTTATAGTATTCCTGATCCTTTAATTGTCGATAACCTTCTTGAATGTATTGGTCTCGTCCCATAATTACTACCGAACTTCCTTTATCCGCCGGTTTTATTATTATATGTTTGTTAGACATCAATTCCCTTAACGCCCTTACTTCGGCCTGGGAGATATTTGGTCTCTCCCGTCGTGTCCATCCGAAACGTGCCAAATCTTTTTGGTCACCCTCAATCAGTGCTTTTAGTTCCGGTGACATCATTTCCGGGGGTGGCAACCAAGTGGACGGCCCTGAGAACGGTCGTTGTTCCTGCTCCGCCCTACCTTCAAAATATTCCATAATTCTAAGTTTCCGGTGGTAATCCTGTAAGTCCAATTTTCTTTGAATTTTTTGATTTTTGTATAAGTCAATCGTAGGTACAAATGTCAACCCCTTGCCTAATAATTTTAAATGTGCCTCCGTAGGGTGAAAGTCCTTGGTCAAAACCACTACATTCTCCGCCCCTCTGGGCAGTGTCTCCGGTATCCCCCTCCCTTCAAGGTTTAAGGGGGACACAAGTTTAAATAATCGATCCAATGCTCCAGCATGTGTAATGCTGTCAACTCGGTCCAATGAATGCAATCCCCCACCGTCTCAAAGTGTACCTCCGGCAGTAGGGGGATGCAGGGCATATGCCGGGAAATATGGTCGTTCATCTGCAACAGTACCCCCTGATGTTCTTCCTGGAGGTCGGTGGAGAAATTGATTAACGGGATCCAGATGTCTGCCTGTGGAAACCGCTTCTTGGCTTCCTTGAACGCACCCTGCAGTTGTTTGCAGGCTGTGGCCCTAAAGTTTTGCTCTTTACAGTTGATTCCGAATGACAACACTACTTTCTCCACTATGCCCACCACCTTCGCCTTCGCCATCAACAGTTCGGCATTGCGAAATGTGGCCCCCGGGAAGCTATCTATCTGCAAATCCGGGAGAGTGTGTT
The DNA here is from genome assembly GCF_030265055.1 of Doryrhamphus excisus. Classification (NCBI taxonomy): domain Eukaryota; kingdom Metazoa; phylum Chordata; class Actinopteri; order Syngnathiformes; family Syngnathidae; genus Doryrhamphus; species Doryrhamphus excisus. The sequence goes on from NW_026652245.1 coordinate 336,845, forward strand.
GTGGGAACCTGGACACATTCGAGTCTCCCAGAATCAACCACCGTTTGTTGACCGTCAACTCCCATTGTGTGTTTTTACGGTTGGTATTTGCATGCCTTGTTACTCTGAATCTCGGCCATTCCGGGGTGGGTGCGCAGTCCTCTTCTTCCTCGGATTCCCGAGTGTCTTCCTCTCTCGCCGATTCCGAATCCGAAGTGCTCTCTGTATCCTCTAATTCCAGTTCCATATTCTGTTCTTCCATCATCTCTGTATATATGTTGGCTCTTCTTCCACTGCCTATCAGAGGTAACGTGGGCGTCGTATCTAGGTCTGCCCCATGTGTGTCATCCATCAAACAACTCTGTTCCCCTTCACTCCTCGGTCCGTCTCTTTGTGTCGTGTTATCTCTCCCCCCTACATCTATCAGTTGTTCGACCGCCTGTGTGCTTGCTGTTCTTTCTTTTGTTTTTTCTCTTTTCCTCTCTCTCCTCTCTCTCCTCTGTGGCTTGGGCGAATCACCAAATTCCTGCTGGGGTCCCTCCGAAGCCACCGGTGCTTGCGTTGGTGGCCCCTCTACTTCATTCCTCTGTAGGGTTACGGGATCTTCCCCCGGCTCCGTCATGGTTCCAACGGAATTCCTAGCCACAGGTTCGGGTCTCGGCTGGTCAGGTTGTCGGACTTCTTGGTTGGATTGTTGGACTTCCTGTTGATCCGGGACTCCATCTTCTCCTAACGACTGGCCTATTCCCCCTGCCACTGGCGCACATGAGGCAATCCTTGCCCTTGCATGTTCGATGACTTGTCTCCTCAGTCGGGGAAGGTTTCGTTGGGCCCATCTCACTGCAACCTCAAATAGTTGGTTCCAATCTTGGATCCAATTGTCCGTTATTTCCCTCAATGTTTCCTCTAGGGAAGCCTGGTAATGGTCTTGGAGAATCACCAATGTTGTGTGGCCCCAATTTTTGGCATTCCCCCAAATTAACTCCTCCGTTATCGAGGAAGGGGAAGCCGGTTTGATCATCGTGGTCAAGATGTCCACCACCCTGTTGATCACTCTCGGCCCCTCGTAGTCTGGTCCGGGGGTCACATTTTCCAAGTGGTGTATCATCTTAATCACTTTTAGGAATCTTCGCACCCTCTGTCCCATTGCCGGATCCATTGGTTGTTGGTGCGTTCGAGTCTCCGTTCTCCATCTTGGCCATTGGTGATTCCTCCCCACTCCTTGACTCACTACAGATGCGTAGGAGCGAGACTGCGTGCGAGCTTGTCTTGGCGGACGACGGGAGGAGGTCCATTGACCTGAAGGTGGCACTGGCCAGTTAGGCGTGTAGGGCTGAGCCCCCCTGCCCCCTCTATTCGGGGGGGCAGTAGAGAATGCTCTGGCCCCCCTCCAGTTGGGACCTCCCCCCTGTCGGGACTGGGAGATGGCCCCTTGCGGTCGTGTGTCCCTCCTGTGGGCACGGGCACGACGCCTCCCGTGCTGCACTAGTGTCCAACCCCCCTCCCTTGGGTCCATGTTGGTACACCGAGTATGAAATTGTATGTATTTTTTTATGATTTTTTATGTTTTGTGATTTTTTTCTTTATTTTTATCTGATTTTGTAAATTTTTTTGGATTTTTTTTATTTTAAGAAATGTAAAAATAAACAAATAAACAAACACACAAACAAACAAGTAAACAAGCAAACAAATAAAGTTCTTAAACAAAAAAGACCTTAAAAGGCTTGGTGGGTGTGTTCTCGCGACGTTTCGGCCGCTGTGGGCCTTCTTCAGGCAAACACACCACTGATCAATTCACACAACTAATGCAGCTGGTGTTGATCCAACAAAAGCAAAGTGCAAAGTGAGGCACTTTCAACTTGCACTCCAACTTTAAAGTGTCTAAACCAAACTTGAAAGTTTCACTTGTCTTTTAACTTCTCCATTCTCTTTTTTCCTTCCTTCCCTTTCCCCATGAATTGAACCTTATAGATGATGTCTACCCATTCATGTATTTATATATTTATGTGTTTTTAGATATTTATTCATTTATTGATATATTTACATATTTATATAATTATATATTTATATGTTTATTTATTTATTTATTTATTGGGGTTAGGGTTAGGGTTGGGGGTAGGGTTAGGGTTAGGGTTGGGCCTAGGGTTAGGGTTAGGGTTAGGGTTAGGGTTAGGGTTAGGGCTAGGGTTAGGGTTAGGGTTAGGGTTAGGGTTAGGGTTAGGGCTAGGGTTAGGGTTAGGGCTAGGGTTAGGGTTAGGGTTAGGGCCAGGGTTAGGGTTAGGGTTAGGGCCAGGGTTAGGGTTAGGGTTAGGGTTAGGGTTAGGGCCAAGGTTAGGGTTAGGGTTAGGGTTAGGGTTAGGGTTAGGGGTTGGGGCTAGGGCCCCCATTCCTCCTCCCGTTCATCCACCTTCCTTCCCACCCTTTCTTCCTTTTAAGCCTTATTTAGTCCCCCCGGCATTTTAGTACCCAGAATCCGAATCCAATTCCTTTCTGCCCTTTTTCTATCCCTGTCTTCCCATCCCAAATTAGTTTGCAATCCCGCCACTCGCATTTCCCTTAACCCATGTCGTCCAAAATGGCGAACCAATGGCTTATCCATTCCTTTTTTGTTTTTAATGTTATATCTATGTTGCCACATTCTGATTCTAATCGAATTTTTGGTCTCGCCGACATATTGTTTTCTGCATTTTGCGCAAAATAGTACATATACACAATTGGATGTACTTAAAGTGAAATTTTGTTTGATTTTAATTACTCTGTTGTTCGTCCTATTAGTTATGAATTTAAGTTTATAAAAGTATTTCGGCGTGGGTTCCTTGGTCTCTCTCCGGAATGGTTTTATTCTTGCCTTGACCAACATGTCTCTGAGGCTTTTGTGTTTTCTGTAGGCTCTGATGGGGGTACATTTTGACCAGGCATCCATGTTCCCAAGTTTCTCTTTGTAGTTTTTCTTTATTATGGAGGTGATTACCCTACTTGCCGTGGAAAAATAGGTGATTATCGGAATGCCTCTTGTATCATCCTTTCTTGTCCTGTCCCTGAAAGTCTTCAGACAATGTTGCAGCATTGGCCTTCTATACCCCCGTTGTCTTAATGCCTTAAATAGAATCCTTACTGCTTCCCAAAAGTCTTCCTCCTGTGTACAAATCCGGTCAAATCGTAACAGTTGGGATTTAACTATGCCTCTAAAAGTATGTTTTGGGTGAAAACTATTCTTGAACAGAAGTGCGTGCGTGTCCGTTTCTTTAAAGAAAACTTTAATGTCTAATGTATTGTTTGTCCAAAATTTGGGTCCCTTATACACCGTTGTGTCCAAAAAATTGATTGAATTGTCATTGATTTCGTATTTTAATTTTATGGAGGGATCGTGTGAATTTAAAATGTCTATGAATTTTAGAAAGTCTTCCTTTGATCCCGACCAAATGCCCCATATATCGTCCAAATACCTTAAATAATGTAACGGCTGTATCGGGCATTTTCCTAAGGCCTCCTCCTCCCACTTGGCCATAAAAATGTTTGCATATGCGGGGGAGAACCTTTTCCCCATCGCCGTCCCCTTAATTTGCAAATAAAATTCAGAGTTGAATTCAAAGTCGTTCCGGGTTAAATTTATTTCCAATAGTTCCAAAATGGCCTTGTCCGGTCTTCTCTTATCTGGGTATTTATTAAATATGTATTTGACTGCTGCTAGTCCGGCTTTCGTGTCTATGTTCGTGTACATGTTGTTAACGTCCAGGGAAAAGAAAAATGAATTCACTGGGATTTTAAAGTTTTTAACTAATTCGATGAAATGATAAGTGTCCTTGACATACGCCGGGTGTTTGGTCGATAAGGGGTTCAAAAAATGGTCGATGTATTGCGCTGTTCCGTAGGTCTCGCTTCCGCAATCCGAAACGATAGGCCTGCCTGGTGGAGTCACAAACGGCGGATTCCATTGTTCCGGCTTTTTATGGATTTTGGGTAACATATAAAATCTCCTTGCCCTCGGTTCCCCGGTTCCAATCAGGTAATTTCTTTGTTTGGCCGTAATAAATTTTTTTCGATACAATTCCATCATAATTCTTTGTACCATTGGGATGGTCTCCAAATAAATCGGGCCGTCTAATTTTTTATAGTATTCCTGATCCTTTAATTGTCGATAACCTTCTTGAATGTATTGGTCTCGTCCCATAATTACTACCGAACTTCCTTTATCCGCCGGTTTTATTATTATATGTTTGTTAGACATCAATTCCCTTAACGCCCTTACTTCGGCCTGGGAGATATTTGGTCTCTCCCGTCGTGTCCATCCGAAACGTGCCAAATCTTTTTGGTCACCCTCAATCAGTGCTTTTAGTTCCGGTGACATCATTTCCGGGGGTGGCAACCAAGTGGACGGCCCTGAGAACGGTCGTTGTTCCTGCTCCGCCCTACCTTCAAAATATTCCATAATTCTAAGTTTCCGGTGGTAATCCTGTAAGTCCAATTTTCTTTGAATTTTTTGATTTTTGTATAAGTCAATCGTAGGTACAAATGTCAACCCCTTGCCTAATAATTTTAAATGTGCCTCCGTAGGGTGAAAGTCCTTGGTCAAAACCACTACATTCTCCGCCCCTCTGGGCAGTGTCTCCGGTATCCCCCTCCCTTCAAGGTTTAAGGGGGACACAAGTTTAAATAATCGATCCAATGCTCCAGCATGTGTAATGCTGTCAACTCGGTCCAATGAATGCAATCCCCCACCGTCTCAAAGTGTACCTCCGGCAGTAGGGGGATGCAGGGCATATGCCGGGAAATATGGTCGTTCATCTGCAACAGTACCCCCTGATGTTCTTCCTGGAGGTCGGTGGAGAAATTGATTAACGGGATCCAGATGTCTGCCTGTGGAAACCGCTTCTTGGCTTCCTTGAACGCACCCTGCAGTTGTTTGCAGGCTGTGGCCCTAAAGTTTTGCTCTTTACAGTTGATTCCGAATGACAACACTACTTTCTCCACTATGCCCACCACCTTCGCCTTCGCCATCAACAGTTCGGCATTGCGAAATGTGGCCCCCGGGAAGCTATCTATCTGCAAATCCGGGAGAGTGTGTTGTGGGAACCTGGACACATTCGAGTCTCCCAGAATCAACCACCGTTTGTTGACCGTCAACTCCCATTGTGTGTTTTTACGGTTGGTATTTGCATGCCTTGTTACTCTGAATCTCGGCCATTCCGGGGTGGGTGCGCAGTCCTCTTCTTCCTCGGATTCCCGAGTGTCTTCCTCTCTCGCCGATTCCGAATCCGAAGTGCTCTCTGTATCCTCTAATTCCAGTTCCATATTCTGTTCTTCCATCATCTCTGTATATATGTCGGCTCTTCTTCCACTGCCTATCAGAGGTAACGTGGGCGTCGTATCTAGGTCTGCCCCATGTGTGTCATCCATCAAACAACTCTGTTCCCCTTCACTCCTCGGTCCGTCTCTTTGTGTCGTGTTATCTCTCCCCCCTACATCTATCAGTTGTTCGACCGCCTGTGTGCTTGCTGTTCTTTCTTTTGTTTTTTCTCTTTTCCTCTCTCTCCTCTCTCTCCTCTGTGGCTTGGGCGAATCACCAAATTCCTGCTGGGGTCCCTCCGAAGCCACCGGTGCTTGCGTTGGTGGCCCCTCTACTTCATTCCTCTGTAGGGTTACGGGATCTTCCCCCGGCTCCGTCATGGTTCCAACGGAATTCCTAGCCACAGGTTCGGGTCTCGGCTGGTCAGGTTGTCGGACTTCTTGGTTGGATTGTTGGACTTCCTGTTGATCCGGGACTCCATCTTCTCCTAACGACTGGCCTATTCCCCCTGCCACTGGCGCACATGAGGCAATCCTTGCCCTTGCATGTTCGATGACTTGTCTCCTCAGTCGGGGAAGGTTTCGTTGGGCCCATCTCACTGCAACCTCAAATAGTTGGTTCCAATCTTGGATCCAATTGTCCGTTATTTCCCTCAATGTTTCCTCTAGGGAAGCCTGGTAATGGTCTTGGAGAATCACCAATGTTGTGTGGCCCCAATTTTTGGCATTCCCCCAAATTAACTCCTCCGTTATCGAGGAAGGGGAAGCCGGTTTGATCATCGTGGTCAAGATGTCCACCACCCTGTTGATCACTCTCGGCCCCTCGTAGTCTGGTCCGGGGGTCACATTTTCCAAGTGGTGTATCATCTTAATCACTTTTAGGAATCTTCGCACCCTCTGTCCCATTGCCGGATCCATTGGTTGTTGGTGCGTTCGAGTCTCCGTTCTCCATCTTGGCCATTGGTGATTCCTCCCCACTCCTTGACTCACTACAGATGCGTAGGAGCGAGACTGCGTGCGAGCTTGTCTTGGCGGACGACGGGAGGAGGTCCATTGACCTGAAGGTGGCACTGGCCAGTTAGGCGTGTAGGGCTGAGCCCCCCTGCCCCCTCTATTCGGGGGGGCAGTAGAGAATGCTCTGGCCCCCCTCCAGTTGGGACCTCCCCCCTGTCGGGACTGGGAGATGGCCCCTTGCGGTCGTGTGTCCCTCCTGTGGGCACGGGCACGACGCCTCCCGTGCTGCACTAGTGTCCAACCCCCCTCCCTTGGGTCCATGTTGGTACACCGAGTATGAAATTGTATGTATTTTTTTATGATTTTTTATGTTTTGTGATTTTTTTCTTTATTTTTATCTGATTTTGTAAATTTTTTTGGATTTTTTTTATTTTAAGAAATGTAAAAATAAACAAATAAACAAACACACAAACAAACAAGTAAACAAGCAAACAAATAAAGTTCTTAAACAAAAAAGACCTTAAAAGGCTTGGTGGGTGTGTTCTCGCGACGTTTCGGCCGCTGTGGGCCTTCTTCAGGCAAACACACCACTGATCAATTCACACAACTAATGCAGCTGGTGTTGATCCAACAAAAGCAAAGTGCAAAGTGAGGCACTTTCAACTTGCACTCCAACTTTAAAGTGTCTAAACCAAACTTGAAAGTTTCACTTGTCTTTTAACTTCTCCATTCTCTTTTTTCCTTCCTTCCCTTTCCCCATGAATTGAACCTTATAGATGATGTCTACCCATTCATGTATTTATATATTTATGTGTTTTTAGATATTTATTCATTTATTGATATATTTTCATATTTATATAATTATATATTTATATGTTTATTTATTTATTTATTTATTGGGGTTAGGGTTAGGGTTAGGGTTGGGGGTAGGGTTAGGGTTAGGGTTGGGCCTAGGGTTAGGGTTAGGGTTAGGGCTAGGGTTAGGGTTAGGGTTAGGGTTAGGGTTAGGGTTAGGGCTAGGGTTAGGGTTAGGGTTAGGGCTAGGGTTAGGGTTAGGGTTAGGGCCAGGGTTAGGGTTAGGGTTAGGGCCAGGGTTAGGGTTAGGGTTAGGGTTAGGGCCAAGGTTAGGGTTAAGGTTAGGGTTAGGGTTAGGGTTAGGGTTAGGGGTTGGGGCTAGGGCCCCCATTCCTCCTCCCGTTCATCCACCTTCCTTCCCACCCTTTCTTCCTTTTAAGCCTTATTTAGTCCCCCCGGCATTTTAGTACCCAGAATCCGAATCCAATTCCTTTCTGCCCTTTTTCTATCCCTGTCTTCCCATCCCAAATTAGTTTGCAATCCCGCCACTCGCATTTCCCTTAACCCATGTCGTCCAAAATGGCGAACCAATGGCTTATCCATTCCTTTTTTGTTTTTAATGTTATATCTATGTTGCCACATTCTGATTCTAATCGAATTTTTGGTCTCGCCGACATATTGTTTTCTGCATTTTGCGCAAAATAGTACATATACACAATTGGATGTACTTAAAGTGAAATTTTGTTTGATTTTAATTACTCTGTTGTTCGTCCTATTAGTTATGAATTTAAGTTTATAAAAGTATTTCGGCGTGGGTTCCTTGGTCTCTCTCCGGAATGGTTTTATTCTTGCCTTGACCAACATGTCTCTGAGGCTTTTGTGTTTTCTGTAGGCTCTGATGGGGGTACATTTTGACCAGGCATCCATGTTCCCAAGTTTCTCTTTGTAGTTTTTCTTTATTATGGAGGTGATTACCCTACTTGCCGTGGAAAAATAGGTGATTATCGGAATGCCTCTTGTATCATCCTTTCTTGTCCTGTCCCTGAAAGTCTTCAGACAATGTTGCAGCATTGGCCTTCTATACCCCCGTTGTCTTAATGCCTTAAATAGAATCCTTACTGCTTCCCAAAAGTCTTCCTCCTGTGTACAAATCCGGTCAAATCGTAACAGTTGGGATTTAACTATGCCTCTAAAAGTATGTTTTGGGTGAAAACTATTCTTGAACAGAAGTGCGTGCGTGTCCGTTTCTTTAAAGAAAACTTTAATGTCTAATGTATTGTTTGTCCAAAATTTGGGTCCCTTATACACCGTTGTGTCCAAAAAATTGATTGAATTGTCATTGATTTCGTATTTTAATTTTATGGAGGGATCGTGTGAATTTAAAATGTCTATGAATTTTAGAAAGTCTTCCTTTGATCCCGACCAAATGCCCCATATATCGTCCAAATACCTTAAATAATGTAACGGCTGTATCGGGCATTTTCCTAAGGCCTCCTCCTCCCACTTGGCCATAAAAATGTTTGCATATGCGGGGGAGAACCTTTTCCCCATCGCCGTCCCCTTAATTTGCAAATAAAATTCAGAGTTGAATTCAAAGTCGTTCCGGGTTAAATTTATTTCCAATAGTTCCAAAATGGCCTTGTCCGGTCTTCTCTTATCTGGGTATTTATTAAATATGTATTTGACTGCTGCTAGTCCGGCTTTCGTGTCTATGTTCGTGTACATGTTGTTAACGTCCAGGGAAAAGAAAAATGAATTCACTGGGATTTTAAAGTTTTTAACTAATTCGATGAAATGATAAGTGTCCTTGACATACGCCGGGTGTTTGGTCGATAAGGGGTTCAAAAAATGGTCGATGTATTGCGCTGTTCCGTAGGTCTCGCTTCCGCAATCCGAAACGATAGGCCTGCCTGGTGGAGTCACAAACGGCGGATTCCATTGTTCCGGCTTTTTATGGATTTTGGGTAACATATAAAATCTCCTTGCCCTCGGTTCCCCGGTTCCAATCAGGTAATTTCTTTGTTTGGCCGTAATAAATTTTTTTCGATACAATTCCATCATAATTCTTTGTACCATTGGGATGGTCTCCAAATAAATCGGGCCGTCTAATTTTTTATAGTATTCCTGATCCTTTAATTGTCGATAACCTTCTTGAATGTATTGGTCTCGTCCCATAATTACTACCGAACTTCCTTTATCCGCCGGTTTTATTATTATATGTTTGTTAGACATCAATTCCCTTAACGCCCTTACTTCGGCCTGGGAGATATTTGGTCTCTCCCGTCGTGTCCATCCGAAACATGCCAAATCTTTTTGGTCACCCTCAATCAGTGCTTTTAGTTCCGGTGACATCATTTCCGGGGGTGGCAACCAAGTGGACGGCCCTGAGAACGGTCGTTGTTCCTGCTCCGCCCTACCTTCAAAATATTCCATAATTCTAAGTTTCCGGTGGTAATCCTGTAAGTCCAATTTTCTTTGAATTTTTTGATTTTTGTATAAGTCAATCGTAGGTACAAATGTCAACCCCTTGCCTAATAATTTTAAATGTGCCTCCGTAGGGTGAAAGTCCTTGGTCAAAACCACTACATTCTCCGCCCCTCTGGGCAGTGTCTCCGGTATCCCCCTCCCTTCAAGGTTTAAGGGGGACACAAGTTTAAATAATCGATCCAATGCTCCAGCATGTGTAATGCTGTCAACTCGGTCCAATGAATGCAATCCCCCACCGTCTCAAAGTGTACCTCCGGCAGTAGGGGGATGCAGGGCATATGCCGGGAAATATGGTCGTTCATCTGCAACAGTACCCCCTGATGTTCTTCCTGGAGGTCGGTGGAGAAATTGATTAACGGGATCCAGATGTCTGCCTGTGGAAACCGCTTCTTGGCTTCCTTGAACGCACCCTGCAGTTGTTTGCAGGCTGTGGCCCTAAAGTTTTGCTCTTTACAGTTGATTCCGAATGACAACACTACTTTCTCCACTATGCCCACCACCTTCGCCTTCGCCATCAACAGTTCGGCATTGCGAAATGTGGCCCCCGGGAAGCTATCTATCTGCAAATCCGGGAGAGTGTGTTGTGGGAACCTGGACACATTCGAGTCTCCCAGAATCAACTACCGTTTGTTGACCGTCAACTCCCATTGTGTGTTTTTACGGTTGGTATTTGCATGCCTTGTTACTCTGAATCTCGGCCATTCCGGGGTGGGTGCGCAGTCCTCTTCTTCCTCGGATTCCCGAGTGTCTTCCTCTCTCGCCGATTCCGAATCCGAAGTGCTCTCTGTATCCTCTAATTCCAGTTCCATATTCTGTTCTTCCATCATCTCTGTATATATGTCGGCTCTTCTTCCACTGCCTATCAGAGGTAACGTGGGCGTCGTATCTAGGTCTGCCCCATGTGTGTCATCCATCAAACAACTCTGTTCCCCTTCACTCCTCGGTCCGTCTCTTTGTGTCGTGTTATCTCTCCCCCCTACATCTATCAGTTGTTCGACCGCCTGTGTGCTTGCTGTTCTTTCTTTTGTTTTTTCTCTTTTCCTCTCTCTCCTCTCTCTCCTCTGTGGCTTGGGCGAATCACCAAATTCCTGCTGGGGTCCCTCCGAAGCCACCGGTGCTTGCGTTGGTGGCCCCTCTACTTCATTCCTCTGTAGGGTTACGGGATCTTCCCCCGGCTCCGTCATGGTTCCAACGGAATTCCTAGCCACAGGTTCGGGTCTCGGCTGGTCAGGTTGTCGGACTTCTTGGTTGGATTGTTGGACTTCCTGTTGATCCGGGACTCCATCTTCTCCTAACGACTGGCCTATTCCCCCTGCCACTGGCGCACATGAGGCAATCCTTGCCCTTGCATGTTCGATGACTTGTCTCCTCAGTCGGGGAAGGTTTCGTTGGGCCCATCTCACTGCAACCTCAAATAGTTGGTTCCAATCTTGGATCCAATTGTCCGTTATTTCCCTCAATGTTTCCTCTAGGGAAGCCTGGTAATGGTCTTGGAGAATCACCAATGTTGTGTGGCCCCAATTTTTGGCATTCCCCCAAATTAACTCCTCCGTTATCGAGGAAGGGGAAGCCGGTTTGATCATCGTGGTCAAGATGTCCACCACCCTGTTGATCACTCTCGGCCCCTCGTAGTCTGGTCCGGGGGTCACATTTTCCAAGTGGTGTATCATCTTAATCACTTTTAGGAATCTTCGCACCCTCTGTCCCATTGCCGGATCCATTGGTTGTTGGTGCGTTCGAGTCTCCGTTCTCCATCTTGGCCATTGGTGATTCCTCCCCACTCCTTGACTCACTACAGATGCGTAGGAGCGAGACTGCGTGCGAGCTTGTCTTGGCGGACGACGGGAGGAGGTCCATTGACCTGAAGGTGGCACTGGCCAGTTAGGCGTGTAGGGCTGAGCCCCCCTGCCCCCTCTATTCGGGGGGGCAGTAGAGAATGCTCTGGCCCCCCTCCAGTTGGGACCTCCCCCCTGTCGGGACTGGGAGATGGCCCCTTGCGGTCGTGTGTCCCTCCTGTGGGCACGGGCACGACGCCTCCCGTGCTGCACTAGTGTCCAACCCCCCTCCCTTGGGTCCATGTTGGTACACCGAGTATGAAATTGTATGTATTTTTTTATGATTTTTTATGTTTTGTGATTTTTTTCTTTATTTTTATCTGATTTTGTAAATTTTTTTGGATTTTTTTTATTTTAAGAAATGTAAAAATAAACAAATAAACAAACACACAAACAAACAAGTAAACAAGCAAACAAATAAAGTTCTTAAACAAAAAAGACCTTAAAAGGCTTGGTGGGTGTGTTCTCGCGACGTTTCGGCCGCTGTGGGCCTTCTTCAGGCAAACACACCACTGATCAATTCACACAACTAATGCAGCTGGTGTTGATCCAACAAAAGCAAAGTGCAAAGTGAGGCACTTTCAACTTGCACTCCAACTTTAAAGTGTCTAAACCAAACTTGAAAGTTTCACTTGTCTTTTAACTTCTCCATTCTCTTTTTTCCTTCCTTCCCTTTCCCCATGAATTGAACCTTATAGATGATGTCTACCCATTCATGTATTTATATATTTATGTGTTTTTAGATATTTATTCATTTATTGATATATTTACATATTTATATAATTATATATTTATATGTTTATTTATTTATTTATTTATTGGGGTTAGGGTTAGGGTTAGGGTTGGGGGTAGGGTTAGGGTTAGGGTTGGGCCTAGGGTTAGGGTTAGGGTTAGGGTTAGGGCTAGGGTTAGGGTTAGGGTTAGGGTTAGGGTTAGGGTTAGGGCTAGGGTTAGGGTTAGGGTTAGGGTTAGGGCTAGGGTTAGGGTTAGGGTTAGGGTTAGGGCCAGGGTTAGGGTTAGGGTTAGGGCCAGGGTTAGGGTTAGGGTTAGGGTTAGGGTTAGGGTTAGGGCCAAGGTTAGGGTTAGGGTTAGGGTTAGGGTTAGGGTTAGGGGTTGGGGCTAGGGCCCCCATTCCTCCTCCCGTTCATCCACCTTCCTTCCCACCCTTTCTTCCTTTTAAGCCTTATTTAGTCCCCCCGGCATTTTAGTACCCAGAATCCGAATCCAATTCCTTTCTGCCCTTTTTCTATCCCTGTCTTCCCATCCCAAATTAGTTTGCAATCCCGCCACTCGCATTTCCCTTAACCCATGTCGTCCAAAATGGCGAACCAATGGCTTATCCATTCCTTTTTTGTTTTTAATGTTATATCTATGTTGCCACATTCTGATTCTAATCGAATTTTTGGTCTCGCCGACATATTGTTTTCTGCATTTTGCGCAAAATAGTACATATACACAATTGGATGTACTTAAAGTGAAATTTTGTTTGATTTTAATTACTCTGTTGTTCGTCCTATTAGTTATGAATTTAAGTTTATAAAAGTATTTCGGCGTGGGTTCCTTGGTCTCTCTCCGGAATGGTTTTATTCTTGCCTTGACCAACATGTCTCTGAGGCTTTTGTGTTTTCTGTAGGCTCTGATGGGGGTACATTTTGACCAGGCATCCATGTTCCCAAGTTTCTCTTTGTAGTTTTTCTTTATTATGGAGGTGATTACCCTACTTGCCGTGGAAAAATAGGTGATTATCGGAATGCCTCTTGTATCATCCTTTCTTGTCCTGTCCCTGAAAGTCTTCAGACAATGTTGCAGCATTGGCCTTCTATACCCCCGTTGTCTTAATGCCTTAAATAGAATCCTTACTGCTTCCCAAAAGTCTTCCTCCTGTGTACAAATCCGGTCAAATCGTAACAGTTGGGATTTAACTATGCCTCTAAAAGTATGTTTTGGGTGAAAACTATTCTTGAACAGAAGTGCGTGCGTGTCCGTTTCTTTAAAGAAAACTTTAATGTCTAATGTATTGTTTGTCCAAAATTTGGGTCCCTTATACACCGTTGTGTCCAAAAAATTGATTGAATTGTCATTGATTTCGTATTTTAATTTTATGGAGGGATCGTGTGAATTTAAAATGTCTATGAATTTTAGAAAGTCTTCCTTTGATCCCGACCAAATGCCCCATATATCGTCCAAATACCTTAAATAATGTAACGGCTGTATCGGGCATTTTCCTAAGGCCTCCTCCTCCCACTTGGCCATAAAAATGTTTGCATATGCGGGGGAGAACCTTTTCCCCATCGCCGTCCCCTTAATTTGCAAATAAAATTCAGAGTTGAATTCAAAGTCGTTCCGGGTTAAATTTATTTCCAATAGTTCCAAAATGGCCTTGTCCGGTCTTCTCTTATCTGGGTATTTATTAAATATGTATTTGACTGCTGCTAGTCCGGCTTTCGTGTCTATGTTCGTGTACATGTTGTTAACGTCCAGGGAAAAGAAAAATGAATTCACTGGGATTTTAAAGTTTTTAACTAATTCGATGAAATGATAAGTGTCCTTGACATACGCCGGGTGTTTGGTCGATAAGGGGTTCAAAAAATGGTCGATGTATTGCGCTGTTCCGTAGGTCTCGCTTCCGCAATCCGAAACGATAGGCCTGCCTGGTGGAGTCACAAACGGCGGATTCCATTGTTCCGGCTTTTTATGGATTTTGGGTAACATATAAAATCTCCTTGCCCTCGGTTCCCCGGTTCCAATCAGGTAATTTCTTTGTTTGGCCGTAATAAATTTTTTTCGATACAATTCCATCATAATTCTTTGTACCATTGGGATGGTCTCCAAATAAATCGGGCCGTCTAATTTTTTATAGTATTCCTGATCCTTTACTTGTCGATAACCTTCTTGAATGTATTGGTCTCGTCCCATAATTACTACCGAACTTCCTTTATCCGCCGGTTTTATTATTATATGTTTGTTAGACATCAATTCCCTTAACGCCCTTACTTCGGCCTGGGAGATATTTGGTCTCTCCCGTCGTGTCCATCCGAAACGTGCCAAATCTTTTTGGTCACCCTCAATCAGTGCTTTTAGTTCCGGTGACATCATTTCCGGGGGTGGCAACCAAGTGGACGGCCCTGAGAACGGTCGTTGTTCCTGCTCCGCCCTACCTTCAAAATATTCCATAATTCTAAGTTTCCGGTGGTAATCCTGTAAGTCCAATTTTCTTTGAATTTTTTGATTTTTGTATAAGTCAATCGTAGGTACAAATGTCAACCCCTTGCCTAATAATTTTAAATGTGCCTCCGTAGGGTGAAAGTCCTTGGTCAAAACCACTACATTCTCCGCCCCTCTGGGCAGTGTCTCCGGTATCCCCCTCCCTTCAAGGTTTAAGGGGGACACAAGTTTAAATAATCGATCCAATGCTCCAGCATGTGTAATGCTGTCAACTCGGTCCAATGAATGCAATCCCCCACCGTCTCAAAGTGTACCTCCGGCAGTAGGGGGATGCAGGGCATATGCCGGGAAATATGGTCGTTCATCTGCAACAGTACCCCCTGATGTTCTTCCTGGAGGTCGGTGGAGAAATTGATTAACGGGATCCAGATGTCTGCCTGTGGAAACCGCTTCTTGGCTTCCTTGAACGCACCCTGCAGTTGTTTGCAGGCTGTGGCCCTAAAGTTTTGCTCTTTACAGTTGATTCCGAATGACAACACTACTTTCTCCACTATGCCCACCACCTTCGCCTTCGCCATCAACAGTTCGGCATTGCGAAATGTGGCCCCCGGGAAGCTATCTATCTGCAAATCCGGGAGAGTGTGTTGTGGGAACCTGGACACATTCGAGTCTCCCAGAATCAACCACCGTTTGTTGACCGTCAACTCCCATTGTGTGTTTTTACGGTTGGTATTTGCATGCCTTGTTACTCTGAATCTCGGCCATTCCGGGGTGGGTGCGCAGTCCTCTTCTTCCTCGGATTCCCGAGTGTCTTCCTCTCTCGCCGATTCCGAATCCGAAGTGCTCTCTGTATCCTCTAATTCCAGTTCCATATTCTGTTCTTCCATCATCTCTGTATATATGTCGGCTCTTCTTCCACTGCCTATCAGAGGTAACGTGGGCGTCGTATCTAGGTCTGCCCCATGTGTGTCATCCATCAAACAACTCTGTTCCCCTTCACTCCTCGGTCCGTCTCTTTGTGTCGTGTTATCTCTCCCCCCTACATCTATCAGTTGTTCGACCGCCTGTGTGCTTGCTGTTCTTTCTTTTGTTTTTTCTCTTTTCCTCTCTCTCCTCTCTCTCCTCTGTGGCTTGGGCGAATCACCAAATTCCTGCTGGGGTCCCTCCGAAGCCACCGGTGCTTGCGTTGGTGGCCCCTCTACTTCATTCCTCTGTAGGGTTACGGGATCTTCCCCCGGCTCCGTCATGGTTCCAACGGAATTCCTAGCCACAGGTTCGGGTCTCGGCTGGTCAGGTTGTCGGACTTCTTGGTTGGATTGTTGGACTTCCTGTTGATCCGGGACTCCATCTTCTCCTAACGACTGGCCTATTCCCCCTGCCACTGGCGCACATGAGGCAATCCTTGCCCTTGCATGTTCGATGACTTGTCTCCTCAGTCGGGGAAGGTTTCGTTGGGCCCATCTCACTGCAACCTCAAATAGTTGGTTCCAATCTTGGATCCAATTGTCCGTTATTTCCCTCAATGTTTCCTCTAGGGAAGCCTGGTAATGGTCTTGGAGAATCACCAATGTTGTGTGGCCCCAATTTTTGGCATTCCCCCAAATTAACTCCTCCGTTATCGAGGAAGGGGAAGCCGGTTTGATCATCGTGGTCAAGATGTCCACCACCCTGTTGATCACTCTCGGCCCCTCGTAGTCTGGTCCGGGGGTCACATTTTCCAAGTGGTGTATCATCTTAATCACTTTTAGGAATCTTCGCACCCTCTGTCCCATTGCCGGATCCATTGGTTGTTGGTGCGTTCGAGTCTCCGTTCTCCATCTTGGCCATTGGTGATTCCTCCCCACTCCTTGACTCACTACAGATGCGTAGGAGCGAGACTGCGTGCGAGCTTGTCTTGGCGGACGACGGGAGGAGGTCCATTGACCTGAAGGTGGCACTGGCCAGTTAGGCGTGTAGGGCTGAGCCCCCCTGCCCCCTCTATTCGGGGGGGCAGTAGAGAATGCTCTGGCCCCCCTCCAGTTGGGACCTCCCCCCTGTCGGGACTGGGAGATGGCCCCTTGCGGTCGTGTGTCCCTCCTGTGGGCACGGGCACGACGCCTCCCGTGCTGCACTAGTGTCCAACCCCCCTCCCTTGGGTCCATGTTGGTACACCGAGTATGAAATTGTATGTATTTTTTTATGATTTTTTATGTTTTGTGATTTTTTTCTTTATTTTTATCTGATTTTGTAAATTTTTTTGGATTTTTTTTATTTTAAGAAATGTAAAAATAAACAAATAAACAAACACACAAACAAACAAGTAAACAAGCAAACAAATAAAGTTCTTAAACAAAAAAGACCTTAAAAGGCTTGGTGGGTGTGTTCTCGCGACGTTTCGGCCGCTGTGGGCCTTCTTCAGGCAAACACACCACTGATCAATTCACACAACTAATGCAGCTGGTGTTGATCCAACAAAAGCAAAGTGCAAAGTGAGGCACTTTCAACTTGCACTCCAACTTTAAAGTGTCTAAACCAAACTTGAAAGTTTCACTTGTCTTTTAACTTCTCCATTCTCTTTTTTCCTTCCTTCCCTTTCCCCATGAATTGAACCTTATAGATGATGTCTACCCATTCATGTATTTATATATTTATGTGTTTTTAGATATTTATTCATTTATTGATATATTTACATATTTATATAATTATATATTTATATGTTTATTTATTTATTTATTTATTGGGGTTAGGGTTAGGGTTGGGGGTAGGGTTAGGGTTAGGGTTGGGCCTAGGGTTAGGGTTAGGGTTAGGGTTAGGGTTAGGGCTAGGGTTAGGGTTAGGGTTAGGGTTAGGGCTAGGGTTAGGGTTAGGGTTAGGGTTAGGGCTAGGGTTAGGGTTAGGGTTAGGGCCAGGGTTAGGGTTAGGGTTAGGGCCAGGGTTAGGGTTAGGGTTAGGGTTAGGGTTAGGGTTAGGGGTTGGGGCTAGGGCCCCCATTCCTCCTCCCGTTCATCCACCTTCCTTCCCACCCTTTCTTCCTTTTAAGCCTTATTTAGTCCCCCCGGCATTTTAGTACCCAGAATCCGAATCCAATTCCTTTCTGCCCTTTTTCTATCCCTGTCTTCCCATCCCAAATTAGTTTGCAATCCCGCCACTCGCATTTCCCTTAACCCATGTCGTCTAAAATGGCGAACCAATGGCTTATCCATTCCTTTTTTGTTTTTAATGTTATATCTAAGTTGCCACATTCTGATTCTAATCGAATTTTTGGTCTCGCCGACATATTGTTTTCTGCATTTTGCGCAAAATAGTACATATACACAATTGGATGTACTTAAAGTGAAATTTTGTTTGATTTTAATTACTCTGTTGTTCGTCCTATTAGTTATGAATTTAAGTTTATAAAAGTATTTCGGCGTGGGTTCCTTGGTCTCTCTCCGGAATGGTTTTATTCTTGCCTTGACCAACATGTCTCTGAGGCTTTTGTGTTTTCTGTAGGCTCTGATGGGGGTACATTTTGACCAGGCATCCATGTTCCCAAGTTTCTCTTTGTAGTTTTTCTTTATTATGGAGGTGATTACCCTACTTGCCGTGGAAAAATAGGTGATTATCGGAATGCCTCTTGTATCATCCTTTCTTGTCCTGTCCCTGAAAGTCTTCAGACAATGTTGCAGCATTGGCCTTCTATACCCCCGTTGTCTTAATGCCTTAAATAGAATCCTTACTGCTTCCCAAAAGTCTTCCTCCTGTGTACAAATCCGGTCAAATCGTAACAGTTGGGATTTAACTATGCCTCTAAAAGTATGTTTTGGGTGAAAACTATTCTTGAACAGAAGTGCGTGCGTGTCCGTTTCTTTAAAGAAAACTTTAATGTCTAATGTATTGTTTGTCCAAAATTTGGGTCCCTTATACACCGTTGTGTCCAAAAAATTGATTGAATTGTCATTGATTTCGTATTTTAATTTTATGGAGGGATCGTGTGAATTTAAAATGTCTATGAATTTTAGAAAGTCTTCCTTCGATCCCGACCAAATGCCCCATATATCGTCCAAATACCTTAAATAATGTAACGGCTGTATCGGGCATTTTCCTAAGGCCTCCTCCTCCCACTTGGCCATAAAAATGTTTGCATATGCGGGGGAGAACCTTTTCCCCATCGCCGTCCCCTTAATTTGCAAATAAAATTCAGAGTTGAATTCAAAGTCGTTCCGGGTTAAATTTATTTCCAATAGTTCCAAAATGGCCTTGTCCGGTCTTCTCTTATCTGGGTATTTATTAAATATGTATTTGACTGCTGCTAGTCCGGCTTTCGTGTCTATGTTTGTGTACATGTTGTTAACGTCCAGGGAAAAGAAAAATGAATTCACTGGGATTTTAAAGTTTTTAACTAATTCCATGAAATGATAAGTGTCCTTGACATACGCCGGGTGTTTGGTCGATAAGGGGTTCAAAAAATGGTCGATGTATTGCGCTGTTCCGTAGGTCTCGCTTCCGCAATCCGAAACGATAGGCCTGCCTGGTGGAGTCACAAACGGCGGATTCCATTGTTCCGGCTTTTTATGGATTTTGGGTAACATATAAAATCTCCTTGCCCTCGGTTCCCCGGTTCCAATCAGGTAATTTCTTTGTTTGGCCGTAATAAATTTTTTTCGATACAATTCCATCATAATTCTTTGTACCATTGGGATGGTCTCCAAATAAATCGGGCCGTCTAATTTTTTATAGTATTCCTGATCCTTTAATTGTCGATAACCTTCTTGAATGTATTGGTCTCGTCCCATAATTACTACCGAACTTCCTTTATCCGCCGGTTTTATTATTATATGTTTGTTAGACATCAATTCCCTTAACGCCCTTACTTCGGCCTGGGAGATATTTGGTCTCTCCCGTCGTGTCCATCCGAAACGTGCCAAATCTTTTTGGTCACCCTCAATCAGTGCTTTTAGTTCCGGTGACATCATTTCCGGGGGTGGCAACCAAGTGGACGGCCCTGAGAACGGTCGTTGTTCCTGCTCCGCCCTACCTTCAAAATATTCCATAATTCTAAGTTTCCGGTGGTAATCCTGTAAGTCCAATTTTCTTTGAATTTTTTAATTTTTGTATAAGTCAATCGTAGGTACAAATGTCAACCCCTTGCCTAATAATTTTAAATGTGCCTCCGTAGGGTGAAAGTCCTTGGTCAAAACCACTACATTCTCCGCCCCTCTGGGCAGTGTCTCCGGTATCCCCCTCCCTTCAAGGTTTAAGGGGGACACAAGTTTAAATAATCGATCCAATGCTCCAGCATGTGTAATGCTGTCAACTCGGTCCAATGAATGCAATCCCCCACCGTCTCAAAGTGTACCTCCGGCAGTAGGGGGATGCAGGGCATATGCCGGGAAATATGGTCGTTCATCTGCAACAGTACCCCCTGATGTTCTTCCTGGAGGTCGGTGGAGAAATTGATTAACGGGATCCAGATGTCTGCCTGTGGAAACCGCTTCTTGGCTTCCTTGAACGCACCCTGCAGTTGTTTGCAGGCTGTGGCCCTAAAGTTTTGCTCTTTACAGTTGATTCCGAATGACAACACTACTTTCTCCACTATGCCCACCACCTTCGCCTTCGCCATCAACAGTTCGGCATTGCGAAATGTGGCCCCCGGGAAGCTATCTATCTGCAAATCCGGGAGAGTGTGTTGTGGGAACCTGGACACATTCGAGTCTCCCAGAATCAACCACCGTTTGTTGACCGTCAACTCCCATTGTGTGTTTTTACGGTTGGTATTTGCATGCCTTGTTACTCTGAATCTCGGCCATTCCGGGGTGGGTGCGCAGTCCTCTTCTTCCTCGGATTCCCGAGTGTCTTCCTCTCTCGCCGATTCCGAATCCGAAGTGCTCTCTGTATCCTGTAATTCCAGTTCCATATTCTGTTCTTCCATCATCTCTGTATATATGTCGGCTCTTCTTCCACTGCCTATCAGAGGTAACGTGGGCGTCGTATCTAGGTCTGCCCCATGTGTGTCATCCATCAAACAACTCTGTTCCCCTTCACTCCTCGGTCCGTCTCTTTGTGTCGTGTTATCTCTCCCCCCTACATCTATCAGTTGTTCGACCGCCTGTGTGCTTGCTGTTCTTTCTTTTGTTTTTTCTCTTTTCCTCTCTCTCCTCTCTCTCCTCTGTGGCTTGGGCGAATCACCAAATTCCTGCTGGGGTCCCTCCGAAGCCACCGGTGCTTGCGTTGGTGGCCCCTCTACTTCATTCCTCTGTAGGGTTACGGGATCTTCCCCCGGCTCCGTCATGGTTCCAACGGAATTCCTAGCCACAGGTTCGGGTCTCGGCTGGTCAGGTTGTCGGACTTCTTGGTTGGATTGTTGGACTTCCTGTTGATCCGGGACTCCATCTTCTCCTAACGACTGGCCTATTCCCCCTGCCACTGGCGCACATGAGGCAATCCTTGCCCTTGCATGTTCGATGACTTGTCTCCTCAGTCGGGGAAGGTTTCGTTGGGCCCATCTCACTGCAACCTCAAATAGTTGGTTCCAATCTTGGATCCAATTGTCCGTTATTTCCCTCAATGTTTCCTCTAGGGAAGCCTGGTAATGGTCTTGGAGAATCACCAATGTTGTGTGGCCCCAATTTTTGGCATTCCCCCAAATTAACTCCTCCGTTATCGAGGAAGGGGAAGCCGGTTTGATCATCGTGGTCAAGATGTCCACCACCCTGTTGATCACTCTCGGCCCCTCGTAGTCTGGTCCGGGGGTCACATTTTCCAAGTGGTGTATCATCTTAATCACTTTTAGGAATCTTCGCACCCTCTGTCCCATTGCCGGATCCATTGGTTGTTGGTGCGTTCGAGTCTCCGTTCTCCATCTTGGCCATTGGTGATTCCTCCCCACTCCTTGACTCACTACAGATGCGTAGGAGCGAGACTGCGTGCGAGCTTGTCTTGGCGGACGACGGGAGGAGGTCCATTGACCTGAAGGTGGCACTGGCCAGTTAGGCGTGTAGGGCTGAGCCCCCCTGCCCCCTCTATTCGGGGGGGCAGTAGAGAATGCTCTGGCCCCCCTCCAGTTGGGACCTCCCCCCTGTCGGGACTGGGAGATGGCCCCTTGCGGTCGTGTGTCCCTCCTGTGGGCACGGGCACGACGCCTCCCGTGCTGCACTAGTGTCCAACCCCCCTCCCTTGGGTCCATGTTGGTACACCGAGTATGAAATTGTATGTATTTTTTTATGATTTTTTATGTTTTGTGATTTTTTTCTTTATTTTTATCTGATTTTGTAAATTTTTTTGGATTTTTTTTATTTTAAGAAATGTAAAAATAAACAAATAAACAAACACACAAACAAACAAGTAAACAAGCAAACAAATAAAGTTCTTAAACAAAAAAGACCTTAAAAGGCTTGGTGGGTGTGTTCTCGCGACGTTTCGGCCGCTGTGGGCCTTCTTCAGGCAAACACACCACTGATCAATTCACACAACTAATGCAGCTGGTGTTGATCCAACAAAAGCAAAGTGCAAAGTGAGGCACTTTCAACTTGCACTCCAACTTTAAAGTGTCTAAACCAAACTTGAAAGTTTCACTTGTCTTTTAACTTCTCCATTCTCTTTTTTCCTTCCTTCCCTTTCCCCATGAATTGAACCTTATAGATGATGTCTACCCATTCATGTATTTATATATTTATGTGTTTTTAGATATTTATTCATTTATTGATATATTTACATATTTATATAATTATATATTTATATGTTTATTTATTTATTTATTTATTGGGGTTAGGGTTAGGGTTGGGGGTAGGGTTAGGGTTAGGGTTGGGCCTAGGGTTAGGGTTAGGGTTAGGGTTAGGGTTAGGGTTAGGGCTAGGGTTAGGGTTAGGGTTAGGGTTAGGGTTAGGGCTAGGGTTAGGGTTAGGGTTAGGGTTAGGGCTAGGGTTAGGGTTAGGGTTAGGGCCAGGGTTAGGGTTAGGGTTAGGGCCAGGGTTAGGGTTAGGGTTAGGGTTAGGGTTAGGGCCAAGGTTAGGGTTAGGGTTAGGGTTAGGGTTAGGGTTAGGGTTAGGGGTTGGGGCTAGGGCCCCCATTCCTCCTCCCGTTCATCCACCTTCCTTCCCACCCTTTCTTCCTTTTAAGCCTTATTTAGTCCCCCCGGCATTTTAGTACCCAGAATCCGAATCCAATTCCTTTCTGCCCTTTTTCTATCCCTGTCTTCCCATCCCAAATTAGTTTGCAATCCCGCCACTCGCATTTCCCTTAACCCATGTCGTCCAAAATGGCGAACCAATGGCTTATCCATTCCTTTTTTGTTTTTAATGTTATATCTATGTTGCCACATTCTGATTCTAATCGAATTTTTGGTCTCGCCGACATATTGTTTTCTGCATTTTGCGCAAAATAGTACATATACACAATTGGATGTACTTAAAGTGAAATTTTGTTTGATTTTAATTACTCTGTTGTTCGTCCTATTAGTTATGAATTTAAGTTTATAAAAGTATTTCGGCGTGGGTTCCTTGGTCTCTCTCCGGAATGGTTTTATTCTTGCCTTGACCAACATGTCTCTGAGGCTTTTGTGTTTTCTGTAGGCTCTGATGGGGGTACATTTTGACCAGGCATCCATGTTCCCAAGTTTCTCTTTGTAGTTTTTCTTTATTATGGAGGTGATTACCCTACTTGCCGTGGAAAAATAGGTGATTATCGGAATGCCTCTTGTATCATCCTTTCTTGTCCTGTCCCTGAAAGTCTTCAGACAATGTTGCAGCATTGGCCTTCTATACCCCCGTTGTCTTAATGCCTTAAATAGAATCCTTACTGCTTCCCAAAAGTCTTCCTCCTGTGTACAAATCCGGTCAAATCGTAACAGTTGGGATTTAACTATGCCTCTAAAAGTATGTTTTGGGTGAAAACTATTCTTGAACAGAAGTGCGTGCGTGTCCGTTTCTTTAAAGAAAACTTTAATGTCTAATGTATTGTTTGTCCAAAATTTGGGTCCCTTATACACCGTTGTGTCCAAAAAATTGATTGAATTGTCATTGATTTCGTATTTTAATTTTATGGAGGGATCGTGTGAATTTAAAATGTCTATGAATTTTAGAAAGTCTTCCTTCGATCCCGACCAAATGCCCCATATATCGTCCAAATACCTTAAATAATGTAACGGCTGTATCGGGCATTTTCCTAAGGCCTCCTCCTCCCACTTGGCCATAAAAATGTTTGCATATGCGGGGGAGAACCTTTTCCCCATCGCCGTCCCCTTAATTTGCAAATAAAATTCAGAGTTGAATTCAAAGTCGTTCCGGGTTAAATTTATTTCCAATAGTTCCAAAATGGCCTTGTCCGGTCTTCTCTTATCTGGGTATTTATTAAATATGTATTTGACTGCTGCTAGTCCGGCTTTCGTGTCTATGTTCGTGTACATGTTGTTAACGTCCAGGGAAAAGAAAAATGAATTCACTGGGATTTTAAAGTTTTTAACTAATTCGATGAAATGATAAGTGTCCTTGACATACGCCGGGTGTTTGGTCGATAAGGGGTTCAAAAAATGGTCGATGTATTGCGCTGTTCCGTAGGTCTCGCTTCCGCAATCCGAAACGATAGGCCTGCCTGGTGGAGTCACAAACGGCGGATTCCATTGTTCCGGCTTTTTATGGATTTTGGGTAACATATAAAATCTCCTTGCCCTCGGTTCCCCGGTTCCAATCAGGTAATTTCTTTGTTTGGCCGTAATAAATTTTTTTCGATACAATTCCATCATAATTCTTTGTACCATTGGGATGGTCTCCAAATAAATCGGGCCGTCTAATTTTTTATAGTATTCCTGATCCTTTAATTGTCGATAACCTTCTTGAATGTATTGGTCTCGTCCCATAATTACTACCGAACTTCCTTTATCCGCCGGTTTTATTATTATATGTTTGTTAGACATCAATTCCCTTAACGCCCTTACTTCGGCCTGGGAGATATTTGGTCTCTCCCGTCGTGTCCATCCGAAACGTGCCAAATCTTTTTGGTCACCCTCAATCAGTGCTTTTAGTTCCGGTGACATCATTTCCGGGGGTGGCAACCAAGTGGACGGCCCTGAGAACGGTCGTTGTTCCTGCTCCGCCCTACCTTCAAAATATTCCATAATTCTAAGTTTCCGGTGGTAATCCTGTAAGTCCAATTTTCTTTGAATTTTTTGATTTTTGTATAAGTCAATCGTAGGTACAAATGTCAACCCCTTGCCTAATAATTTTAAATGTGCCTCCGTAGGGTGAAAGTCCTTGGTCAAAACCACTACATTCTCCGCCCCTCTGGGCAGTGTCTCCGGTATCCCCCTCCCTTCAAGGTTTAAGGGGGACACAAGTTTAAATAATCGATCCAATGCTCCAGCATGTGTAATGCTGTCAACTCGGTCCAATGAATGCAATCCCCCACCGTCTCAAAGTGTACCTCCGGCAGTAGGGGGATGCAGGGCATATGCCGGGAAATATGGTCGTTCATCTGCAACAGTACCCCCTGATGTTCTTCCTGGAGGTCGGTGGAGAAATTGATTAACGGGATCCAGATGTCTGCCTGTGGAAACCGCTTCTTGGCCTCCTTGAACGCACCCTGCAGTTGTTTGCAGGCTGTGGCCCTAAAGTTTTGCTCTTTACAGTTGATTCCGAATGACAACACTACTTTCTCCACTATGCCCACCACCTTCGCCTTCGCCATCAACAGTTCGGCATTGCGAAATGTGGCCCCCGGGAAGCTATCTATCTGCAAATCCGGGAGAGTGTGTTGTGGGAACCTGGACACATTCGAGTCTCCCAGAATCAACCACCGTTTGTTGACCGTCAACTCCCATTGTGTGTTTTTACGGTTGGTATTTGCATGCCTTGTTACTCTGAATCTCGGCCATTCCGGGGTGGGTGCGCAGTCCTCTTCTTCCTCGGATTCCCGAGTGTCTTCCTCTCTCGCCGATTCCGAATCCGAAGTGCTCTCTGTATCCTCTAATTCCAGTTCCATATTCTGTTCTTCCATCATCTCTGTATATATGTCGGCTCTTCTTCCACTGCCTATCAGAGGTAACGTGGGCGTCGTATCTAGGTCTGCCCCATGTGTGTCATCCATCAAACAACTCTGTTCCCCTTCACTCCTCGGTCCGTCTCTTTGTGTCGTGTTATCTCTCCCCCCTACATCTATCAGTTGTTCGACCGCCTGTGTGCTTGCTGTTCTTTCTTTTGTTTTTTCTCTTTTCCTCTCTCTCCTCTCTCTCCTCTGTGGCTTGGGCGAATCACCAAATTCCTGCTGGGGTCCCTCCGAAGCCACCGGTGCTTGCGTTGGTGGCCCCTCTACTTCATTCCTCTGTAGGGTTACAGGATCTTCCCCCGGCTCCGTCATGGTTCCAACGGAATTCCTAGCCACAGGTTCGGGTCTCGGCTGGTCAGGTTGTCGGACTTCTTGGTTGGATTGTTGGACTTCCTGTTGATCCGGGACTCCATCTTCTCCTAACGACTGGCCTATTCCCCCTGCCACTGGCGCACATGAGGCAATCCTTGCCCTTGCATGTTCGATGACTTGTCTCCTCAGTCGGGGAAGGTTTCGTTGGGCCCATCTCACTGCAACCTCAAATAGTTGGTTCCAATCTTGGATCCAATTGTCCGTTATTTCCCTCAATGTTTCCTCTAGGGAAGCCTGGTAATGGTCTTGGAGAATCACCAATGTTGTGTGGCCCCAATTTTTGGCATTCCCCCAAATTAACTCCTCCGTTATCGAGGAAGGGGAAGCCGGTTTGATCATCGTGGTCAAGATGTCCACCACCCTGTTGATCACTCTCGGCCCCTCGTAGTCTGGTCCGGGGGTCACATTTTCCAAGT
Source organism: Doryrhamphus excisus (assembly GCF_030265055.1). Taxonomy (NCBI): domain Eukaryota; kingdom Metazoa; phylum Chordata; class Actinopteri; order Syngnathiformes; family Syngnathidae; genus Doryrhamphus; species Doryrhamphus excisus. Next base: position 363,129 of record NW_026652245.1, read on the forward strand.
GGTGTATCATCTTAATCACTTTTAGGAATCTTCGCACCCTCTGTCCCATTGCCGGATCCATTGGTTGTTGGTGCGTTCGAGTCTCCGTTCTCCATCTTGGCCATTGGTGATTCCTCCCCACTCCTTGACTCACTACAGATGCGTAGGAGCGAGACTGCGTGCGAGCTTGTCTTGGCGGACGACGGGAGGAGGTCCATTGACCTGAAGGTGGCACTGGCCAGTTAGGCGTGTAGGGCTGAGCCCCCCTGCCCCCTCTATTCGGGGGGGCAGTAGAGAATGCTCTGGCCCCCCTCCAGTTGGGACCTCCCCCCTGTCGGGACTGGGAGATGGCCCCTTGCGGTCGTGTGTCCCTCCTGTGGGCACGGGCACGACGCCTCCCGTGCTGCACTAGTGTCCAACCCCCCTCCCTTGGGTCCATGTTGGTACACCGAGTATGAAATTGTATGTATTTTTTTATGATTTTTTATGTTTTGTGATTTTTTTCTTTATTTTTATCTGATTTTGTAAATTTTTTTGGATTTTTTTTATTTTAAGAAATGTAAAAATAAACAAATAAACAAACACACAAACAAACAAGTAAACAAGCAAACAAATAAAGTTCTTAAACAAAAAAGACCTTAAAAGGCTTGGTGGGTGTGTTCTCGCGACGTTTCGGCCGCTGTGGGCCTTCTTCAGGCAAACACACCACTGATCAATTCACACAACTAATGCAGCTGGTGTTGATCCAACAAAAGCAAAGTGCAAAGTGAGGCACTTTCAACTTGCACTCCAACTTTAAAGTGTCTAAACCAAACTTGAAAGTTTCACTTGTCTTTTAACTTCTCCATTCTCTTTTTTCCTTCCTTCCCTTTCCCCATGAATTGAACCTTATAGATGATGTCTACCCATTCATGTATTTATATATTTATGTGTTTTTAGATATTTATTCATTTATTGATATATTTACATATTTATATAATTATATATTTATATGTTTATTTATTTATTTATTTATTGGGGTTAGGGTTAGGGTTGGGGGTAGGGTTAGGGTTAGGGTTGGGCCTAGGGTTAGGGTTAGGGTTAGGGTTAGGGTTAGGGTTAGGGCTAGGGTTAGGGTTAGGGTTAGGGTTAGGGTTAGGGCTAGGGTTAGGGTTAGGGTTAGGGTTAGGGCTAGGGTTAGGGTTAGGGTTAGGGCCAGGGTTAGGGTTAGGGTTAGGGCCAGGGTTAGGGTTAGGGTTAGGGTTAGGGTTAGGGCCAAGGTTAGGGTTAGGGTTAGGGTTAGGGTTAGGGTTAGGGTTAGGGGTTGGGGCTAGGGCCCCCATTCCTCCTCCCGTTCATCCACCTTCCTTCCCACCCTTTCTTCCTTTTAAGCCTTATTTAGTCCCCCCGGCATTTTAGTACCCAGAATCCGAATCCAATTCCTTTCTGCCCTTTTTCTATCCCTGTCTTCCCATCCCAAATTAGTTTGCAATCCCGCCACTCGCATTTCCCTTAACCCATGTCGTCCAAAATGGCGAACCAATGGCTTATCCATTCCTTTTTTGTTTTTAATGTTATATCTATGTTGCCACATTCTGATTCTAATCGAATTTTTGGTCTCGCCGACATATTGTTTTCTGCATTTTGCGCAAAATAGTACATATACACAATTGGATGTACTTAAAGTGAAATTTTGTTTGATTTTAATTACTCTGTTGTTCGTCCTATTAGTTATGAATTTAAGTTTATAAAAGTATTTCGGCGTGGGTTCCTTGGTCTCTCTCCGGAATGGTTTTATTCTTGCCTTGACCAACATGTCTCTGAGGCTTTTGTGTTTTCTGTAGGCTCTGATGGGGGTACATTTTGACCAGGCATCCATGTTCCCAAGTTTCTCTTTGTAGTTTTTCTTTATTATGGAGGTGATTACCCTACTTGCCGTGGAAAAATAGGTGATTATCGGAATGCCTCTTGTATCATCCTTTCTTGTCCTGTCCCTGAAAGTCTTCAGACAATGTTGCAGCATTGGCCTTCTATACCCCCGTTGTCTTAATGCCTTAAATAGAATCCTTACTGCTTCCCAAAAGTCTTCCTCCTGTGTACAAATCCGGTCAAATCGTAACAGTTGGGATTTAACTATGCCTCTAAAAGTATGTTTTGGGTGAAAACTATTCTTGAACAGAAGTGCGTGCGTGTCCGTTTCTTTAAAGAAAACTTTAATGTCTAATGTATTGTTTGTCCAAAATTTGGGTCCCTTATACACCGTTGTGTCCAAAAAATTGATTGAATTGTCATTGATTTCGTATTTTAATTTTATGGAGGGATCGTGTGAATTTAAAATGTCTATGAATTTTAGAAAGTCTTCCTTTGATCCCGACCAAATGCCCCATATATCGTCCAAATACCTTAAATAATGTAACGGCTGTATCGGGCATTTTCCTAAGGCCTCCTCCTCCCACTTGGCCATAAAAATGTTTGCATATGCGGGGGAGAACCTTTTCCCCATCGCCGTCCCCTTAATTTGCAAATAAAATTCAGAGTTGAATTCAAAGTCGTTCCGGGTTAAATTTATTTCCAATAGTTCCAAAATGGCCTTGTCCGGTCTTCTCTTATCTGGGTATTTATTAAATATGTATTTGACTGCTGCTAGTCCGGCTTTCGTGTCTATGTTCGTGTACATGTTGTTAACGTCCAGGGAAAAGAAAAATGAATTCACTGGGATTTTAAAGTTTTTAACTAATTCGATGAAATGATAAGTGTCCTTGACATACGCCGGGTGTTTGGTCGATAAGGGGTTCAAAAAATGGTCGATGTATTGCGCTGTTCCGTAGGTCTCGCTTCCGCAATCCGAAACGATAGGCCTGCCTGGTGGAGTCACAAACGGCGGATTCCATTGTTCCGGCTTTTTATGGATTTTGGGTAACATATAAAATCTCCTTGCCCTCGGTTCCCCGGTTCCAATCAGGTAATTTCTTTGTTTGGCCGTAATAAATTTTTTTCGATACAATTCCATCATAATTCTTTGTACCATTGGGATGGTCTCCAAATAAATCGGGCCGTCTAATTTTTTATAGTATTCCTGATCCTTTAATTGTCGATAACCTTCTTGAATGTATTGGTCTCGTCCCATAATTACTACCGAACTTCCTTTATCCGCCGGTTTTATTATTATATGTTTGTTAGACATCAATTCCCTTAACGCCCTTACTTCGGCCTGGGAGATATTTGGTCTCTCCCGTCGTGTCCATCCGAAACGTGCCAAATCTTTTTGGTCACCCTCAATCAGTGCTTTTAGTTCCGGTGACATCATTTCCGGGGGTGGCAACCAAGTGGACGGCCCTGAGAACGGTCGTTGTTCCTGCTCCGCCCTACCTTCAAAATATTCCATAATTCTAAGTTTCCGGTGGTAATCCTGTAAGTCCAATTTTCTTTGAATTTTTTGATTTTTGTATAAGTCAATCGTAGGTACAAATGTCAACCCCTTGCCTAATAATTTTAAATGTGCCTCCGTAGGGTGAAAGTCCTTGGTCAAAACCACTACATTCTCCGCCCCTCTGGGCAGTGTCTCCGGTATCCCCCTCCCTTCAAGGTTTAAGGGGGACACAAGTTTAAATAATCGATCCAATGCTCCAGCATGTGTAATGCTGTCAACTCGGTCCAATGAATGCAATCCCCCACCGTCTCAAAGTGTACCTCCGGCAGTAGGGGGATGCAGGGCATATGCCGGGAAATATGGTCGTTCATCTGCAACAGTACCCCCTGATGTTCTTCCTGGAGGTCGGTGGAGAAATTGATTAACGGGATCCAGATGTCTGCCTGTGGAAACCGCTTCTTGGCCTCCTTGAACGCACCCTGCAGTTGTTTGCAGGCTGTGGCCCTAAAGTTTTGCTCTTTACAGTTGATTCCGAATGACAACACTACTTTCTCCACTATGCCCACCACCTTCGCCTTCGCCATCAACAGTTCGGCATTGCGAAATGTGGCCCCCGGGAAGCTATCTATCTGCAAATCCGGGAGAGTGTGTTGTGGGAACCTGGACACATTCGAGTCTCCCAGAATCAACCACCGTTTGTTGACCGTCAACTCCCATTGTGTGTTTTTACGGTTGGTATTTGCATGCCTTGTTACTCTGAATCTCGGCCATTCCGGGGTGGGTGCGCAGTCCTCTTCTTCCTCGGATTCCTGAGTGTCTTCCTCTCTCGCCGATTCCGAATCCGAAGTGCTCTCTGTATCCTCTAATTCCAGTTCCATATTCTGTTCTTCCATCATCTCTGTATATATGTCGGCTCTTCTTCCACTGCCTATCAGAGGTAACGTGGGCGTCGTATCTAGGTCTGCCCCATGTGTGTCATCCATCAAACAACTCTGTTCCCCTTCACTCCTCGGTCCGTCTCTTTGTGTCGTGTTATCTCTCCCCCCTACATCTATCAGTTGTTCGACCGCCTGTGTGCTTGCTGTTCTTTCTTTTGTTTTTTCTCTTTTCCTCTCTCTCCTCTCTCTCCTCTGTGGCTTGGGCGAATCACCAAATTCCTGCTGGGGTCCCTCCGAAGCCACCGGTGCTTGCGTTGGTGGCCCCTCTACTTCATTCCTCTGTAGGGTTACGGGATCTTCCCCCGGCTCCGTCATGGTTCCAACGGAATTCCTAGCCACAGGTTCGGGTCTCGGCTGGTCAGGTTGTCGGACTTCTTGGTTGGATTGTTGGACTTCCTGTTGATCCGGGACTCCATCTTCTCCTAACGACTGGCCTATTCCCCCTGCCACTGGCGCACATGAGGCAATCCTTGCCCTTGCATGTTCGATGACTTGTCTCCTCAGTCGGGGAAGGTTTCGTTGGGCCCATCTCACTGCAACCTCAAATAGTTGGTTCCAATCTTGGATCCAATTGTCCGTTATTTCCCTCAATGTTTCCTCTAGGGAAGCCTTGTAATGGTCTTGGAGAATCACCAATGTTGTGTGGCCCCAATTTTTGGCATTCCCCCAAATTAACTCCTCCGTTATCGAGGAAGGGGAAGCCGGTTTGATCATCGTGGTCAAGATGTCCACCACCCTGTTGATCACTCTCGGCCCCTCGTAGTCTGGTCCGGGGGTCACATTTTCCAAGTGGTGTATCATCTTAATCACTTTTAGGAATCTTCGCACCCTCTGTCCCATTGCCGGATCCATTGGTTGTTGGTGCGTTCGAGTCTCCGTTCTCCATCTTGGCCATTGGTGATTCCTCCCCACTCCTTGACTCACTACAGATGCGTAGGAGCGAGACTGCGTGCGAGCTTGTCTTGGCGGACGACGGGAGGAGGTCCATTGACCTGAAGGTGGCACTGGCCAGTTAGGCGTGTAGGGCTGAGCCCCCCTGCCCCCTCTATTCGGGGGGGCAGTAGAGAATGCTCTGGCCCCCTCCAGTTGGGACCTCCCCCCTGTCGGGACTGGGAGATGGCCCCTTGCGGTCGTGTGTCCCTCCTGTGGGCACGGGCACGACGCCTCCCGTGCTGCACTAGTGTCCAACCCCCCTCCCTTGGGTCCATGTTGGTACACCGAGTATGAAATTGTATGTATTTTTTTATGATTTTTTATGTTTTGTGATTTTTTTCTTTATTTTTATCTGATTTTGTAAATTTTTTTGGATTTTTTTTATTTTAAGAAATGTAAAAATAAACAAATAAACAAACACACAAACAAACAAGTAAACAAGCAAACAAATAAAGTTCTTAAACAAAAAAGACCTTAAAAGGCTTGGTGGGTGTGTTCTCGCGACGTTTCGGCCGCTGTGGGCCTTCTTCAGGCAAACACACCACTGATCAATTCACACAACTAATGCAGCTGGTGTTGATCCAACAAAAGCAAAGTGCAAAGTGAGGCACTTTCAACTTGCACTCCAACTTTAAAGTGTCTAAACCAAACTTGAAAGTTTCACTTGTCTTTTAACTTCTCCATTCTCTTTTTTCCTTCCTTCCCTTTCCCCATGAATTGAACCTTATAGATGATGTCTACCCATTCATGTATTTATATATTTATGTGTTTTTAGATATTTATTCATTTATTGATATATTTTCATATTTATATAATTATATATTTATATGTTTATTTATTTATTTATTTATTGGGGTTAGGGTTAGGGTTAGGGTTGGGGGTAGGGTTAGGGTTAGGGTTGGGCCTAGGGTTAGGGTTAGGGTTAGGGTTAGGGCTAGGGTTAGGGTTAGGGTTAGGGTTAGGGTTAGGGTTAGGGTTAGGGCTAGGGTTAGGGTTAGGGTTAGGGCTAGGGTTAGGGTTAGGGCCAGGGTTAGGGTTAGGGTTAGGGCCAGGGTTAGGGTTAGGGTTAGGGTTAGGGCCAAGGTTAGGGTTAAGGTTAGGGTTAGGGTTAGGGTTAGGGTTAGGGTTAGGGTTAGGGTTAGGGTTAGGGGTTGGGGCTAGGGCCCCCATTCCTCCTCCCGTTCATCCACCTTCCTTCCCACCCTTTCTTCCTTTTAAGCCTTATTTAGTCCCCCCGGCATTTTAGTACCCAGAATCCGAATCCAATTCCTTTCTGCCCTTTTTCTATCCCTGTCTTCCCATCCCAAATTAGTTTGCAATCCCGCCACTCGCATTTCCCTTAACCCATGTCGTCCAAAATGGCGAACCAATGGCTTATCCATTCCTTTTTTGTTTTTAATGTTATATCTATGTTGCCACATTCTGATTCTAATCGAATTTTTGGTCTCGCCGACATATTGTTTTCTGCATTTTGCGCAAAATAGTACATATACACAATTGGATGTACTTAAAGTGAAATTTTGTTTGATTTTAATTACTCTGTTGTTCGTCCTATTAGTTATGAATTTAAGTTTATAAAAGTATTTCGGCGTGGGTTCCTTGGTCTCTCTCCGGAATGGTTTTATTCTTGCCTTGACCAACATGTCTCTGAGGCTTTTGTGTTTTCTGTAGGCTCTGATGGGGGTACATTTTGACCAGGCATCCATGTTCCCAAGTTTCTCTTTGTAGTTTTTCTTTATTATGGAGGTGATTACCCTACTTGCCGTGGAAAAATAGGTGATTATCGGAATGCCTCTTGTATCATCCTTTCTTGTCCTGTCCCTGAAAGTCTTCAGACAATGTTGCAGCATTGGCCTTCTATACCCCCGTTGTCTTAATGCCTTAAATAGAATCCTTACTGCTTCCCAAAAGTCTTCCTCCTGTGTACAAATCCGGTCAAATCGTAACAGTTGGGATTTAACTATGCCTCTAAAAGTATGTTTTGGGTGAAAACTATTCTTGAACAGAAGTGCGTGCGTGTCCGTTTCTTTAAAGAAAACTTTAATGTCTAATGTATTGTTTGTCCAAAATTTGGGTCCCTTATACACCGTTGTGTCCAAAAAATTGATTGAATTGTCATTGATTTCGTATTTTAATTTTATGGAGGGATCGTGTGAATTTAAAATGTCTATGAATTTTAGAAAGTCTTCCTTTGATCCCGACCAAATGCCCCATATATCGTCCAAATACCTTAAATAATGTAACGGCTGTATCGGGCATTTTCCTAAGGCCTCCTCCTCCCACTTGGCCATAAAAATGTTTGCATATGCGGGGGAGAACCTTTTCCCCATCGCCGTCCCCTTAATTTGCAAATAAAATTCAGAGTTGAATTCAAAGTCGTTCCGGGTTAAATTTATTTCCAATAGTTCCAAAATGGCCTTGTCCGGTCTTCTCTTATCTGGGTATTTATTAAATATGTATTTGACTGCTGCTAGTCCGGCTTTCGTGTCTATGTTTGTGTACATGTTGTTAACGTCCAGGGAAAAGAAAAATGAATTCACTGGGATTTTAAAGTTTTTAACTAATTCGATGAAATGATAAGTGTCCTTGACATACGCCGGGTGTTTGGTCGATAAGGGGTTCAAAAAATGGTCGATGTATTGCGCTGTTCCGTAGGTCTCGCTTCCGCAATCCGAAACGATAGGCCTGCCTGGTGGAGTCACAAACGGCGGATTCCATTGTTCCGGCTTTTTATGGATTTTGGGTAACATATAAAATCTCCTTGCCCTCGGTTCCCCGGTTCCAATCAGGTAATTTCTTTGTTTGGCCGTAATAAATTTTTTTCGATACAATTCCATCATAATTCTTTGTACCATTGGGATGGTCTCCAAATAAATCGGGCCGTCTAATTTTTTATAGTATTCCTGATCCTTTAATTGTCGATAACCTTCTTGAATGTATTGGTCTCGTCCCATAATTACTACCGAACTTCCTTTATCCGCCGGTTTTATTATTATATGTTTGTTAGACATCAATTCCCTTAACGCCCTTACTTCGGCCTGGGAGATATTTGGTCTCTCCCGTCGTGTCCATCCGAAACGTGCCAAATCTTTTTGGTCACCCTCAATCAGTGCTTTTAGTTCCGGTGACATCATTTCCGGGGGTGGCAACCAAGTGGACGGCCCTGAGAACGGTCGTTGTTCCTGCTCCGCCCTACCTTCAAAATATTCCATAATTCTAAGTTTCCGGTGGTAATCCTGTAAGTCCAATTTTCTTTGAATTTTTTGATTTTTGTATAAGTCAATCGTAGGTACAAATGTCAACCCCTTGCCTAATAATTTTAAATGTGCCTCCGTAGGGTGAAAGTCCTTGGTCAAAACCACTACATTCTCCGCCCCTCTGGGCAGTGTCTCCGGTATCCCCCTCCCTTCAAGGTTTAAGGGGGACACAAGTTTAAATAATCGATCCAATGCTCCAGCATGTGTAATGCTGTCAACTCGGTCCAATGAATGCAATCCCCCACCGTCTCAAAGTGTACCTCCGGCAGTAGGGGGATGCAGGGCATATGCCGGGAAATATGGTCGTTCATCTGCAACAGTACCCCCTGATGTTCTTCCTGGAGGTCGGTGGAGAAATTGATTAACGGGATCCAGATGTCTGCCTGTGGAAACCGCTTCTTGGCTTCCTTGAACGCACCCTGCAGTTGTTTGCAGGCTGTGGCCCTAAAGTTTTGCTCTTTACAGTTGATTCCGAATGACAACACTACTTTCTCCACTATGCCCACCACCTTCGCCTTCGCCATCAACAGTTCGGCATTGCGAAATGTGGCCCCCGGGAAGCTATCTATCTGCAAATCCGGGAGAGTGTGTTGTGGGAACCTGGACACATTCGAGTCTCCCAGAATCAACCACCGTTTGTTGACCGTCAACTCCCATTGTGTGTTTTTACGGTTGGTATTTGCATGCCTTGTTACTCTGAATCTCGGCCATTCCGGGGTGGGTGCGCAGTCCTCTTCTTCCTCGGATTCCCGAGTGTCTTCCTCTCTCGCCGATTCCGAATCCGAAGTGCTCTCTGTATCCTCTAATTCCAGTTCCATATTCTGTTCTTCCATCATCTCTGTATATATGTCGGCTCTTCTTCCACTGCCTATCAGAGGTAACGTGGGCGTCGTATCTAGGTCTGCCCCATGTGTGTCATCCATCAAACAACTCTGTTCCCCTTCACTCCTCGGTCCGTCTCTTTGTGTCGTGTTATCTCTCCCCCCTACATCTATCAGTTGTTCGACCGCCTGTGTGCTTGCTGTTCTTTCTTTTGTTTTTTCTCTTTTCCTCTCTCTCCTCTCTCTCCTCTGTGGCTTGGGCGAATCACCAAATTCCTGCTGGGGTCCCTCCGAAGCCACCGGTGCTTGCGTTGGTGGCCCCTCTACTTCATTCCTCTGTAGGGTTACGGGATCTTCCCCCGGCTCCGTCATGGTTCCAACGGAATTCCTAGCCACAGGTTCGGGTCTCGGCTGGTCAGGTTGTCGGACTTCTTGGTTGGATTGTTGGACTTCCTGTTGATCCGGGACTCCATCTTCTCCTAACGACTGGCCTATTCCCCCTGCCACTGGCGCACATGAGGCAATCCTTGCCCTTGCATGTTCGATGACTTGTCTCCTCAGTCGGGGAAGGTTTCGTTGGGCCCATCTCACTGCAACCTCAAATAGTTGGTTCCAATCTTGGATCCAATTGTCCGTTATTTCCCTCAATGTTTCCTCTAGGGAAGCCTGGTAATGGTCTTGGAGAATCACCAATGTTGTGTGGCCCCAATTTTTGGCATTCCCCCAAATTAACTCCTCCGTTATCGAGGAAGGGGAAGCCGGTTTGATCATCGTGGTCAAGATGTCCACCACCCTGTTGATCACTCTCGGCCCCTCGTAGTCTGGTCCGGGGGTCACATTTTCCAAGTGGTGTATCATCTTAATCACTTTTAGGAATCTTCGCACCCTCTGTCCCATTGCCGGATCCATTGGTTGTTGGTGCGTTCGAGTCTCCGTTCTCCATCTTGGCCATTGGTGATTCCTCCCCACTCCTTGACTCACTACAGATGCGTAGGAGCGAGACTGCGTGCGAGCTTGTCTTGGCGGACGACGGGAGGAGGTCCATTGACCTGAAGGTGGCACTGGCCAGTTAGGCGTGTAGGGCTGAGCCCCCCTGCCCCCTCTATTCGGGGGGGCAGTAGAGAATGCTCTGGCCCCCCTCCAGTTGGGACCTCCCCCCTGTCGGGACTGGGAGATGGCCCCTTGCGGTCGTGTGTCCCTCCTGTGGGCACGGGCACGACGCCTCCCGTGCTGCACTAGTGTCCAACCCCCCTCCCTTGGGTCCATGTTGGTACACCGAGTATGAAATTGTATGTATTTTTTTATGATTTTTTATGTTTTGTGATTTTTTTCTTTATTTTTATCTGATTTTGTAAATTTTTTGGGATTTTTTTTATTTTAAGAAATGTAAAAATAAACAAATAAACAAACACACAAACAAACAAGTAAACAAGCAAACAAATAAAGTTCTTAAACAAAAAAGACCTTAAAAGGCTTGGTGGGTGTGTTCTCGCGACGTTTCGGCCGCTGTGGGCCTTCTTCAGGCAAACACACCACTGATCAATTCACACAACTAATGCAGCTGGTGTTGATCCAACAAAAGCAAAGTGCAAAGTGAGGCACTTTCAACTTGCACTCCAACTTTAAAGTGTCTAAACCAAACTTGAAAGTTTCACTTGTCTTTTAACTTCTCCATTCTCTTTTTTCCTTCCTTCCCTTTCCCCATGAATTGAACCTTATAGATGATGTCTACCCATTCATGTATTTATATATTTATGTGTTTTTAGATATTTATTCATTTATTGATATATTTTCATATTTATATAATTATATATTTATATGTTTATTTATTTATTTATTTATTGGGGTTAGGGTTAGGGTTAGGGTTGGGGGTAGGGTTAGGGTTAGGGTTGGGCCTAGGGTTAGGGTTAGGGTTAGGGTTAGGGCTAGGGTTAGGGTTAGGGTTAGGGTTAGGGTTAGGGTTAGGGTTAGGGCTAGGGTTAGGGTTAGGGTTAGGGCTAGGGTTAGGGTTAGGGTTAGGGCCAGGGTTAGGGTTAGGGTTAGGGCCAGGGTTAGGGTTAGGGTTAGGGTTAGGGCCAAGGTTAGGGTTAAGGTTAGGGTTAGGGTTAGGGTTAGGGTTAGGGGTTGGGGCTAGGGCCCCCATTCCTCCTCCCGTTCATCCACCTTCCTTCCCACCCTTTCTTCCTTTTAAGCCTTATTTAGTCCCCCCGGCATTTTAGTACCCAGAATCCGAATCCAATTCCTTTCTGCCCTTTTTCTATCCCTGTCTTCCCATCCCAAATTAGTTTGCAATCCCGCCACTCGCATTTCCCTTAACCCATGTCGTCCAAAATGGCGAACCAATGGCTTATCCATTCCTTTTTTGTTTTTAATGTTATATCTATGTTGCCACATTCTGATTCTAATCGAATTTTTGGTCTCGCCGACATATTGTTTTCTGCATTTTGCGCAAAATAGTACATATACACAATTGGATGTACTTAAAGTGAAATTTTGTTTGATTTTAATTACTCTGTTGTTCGTCCTATTAGTTATGAATTTAAGTTTATAAAAGTATTTCGGCGTGGGTTCCTTGGTCTCTCTCCGGAATGGTTTTATTCTTGCCTTGACCAACATGTCTCTGAGGCTTTTGTGTTTTCTGTAGGCTCTGATGGGGGTACATTTTGACCAGGCATCCATGTTCCCAAGTTTCTCTTTGTAGTTTTTCTTTATTATGGAGGTGATTACCCTACTTGCCGTGGAAAAATAGGTGATTATCGGAATGCCTCTTGTATCATCCTTTCTTGTCCTGTCCCTGAAAGTCTTCAGACAATGTTGCAGCATTGGCCTTCTATACCCCCGTTGTCTTAATGCCTTAAATAGAATCCTTACTGCTTCCCAAAAGTCTTCCTCCTGTGTACAAATCCGGTCAAATCGTAACAGTTGGGATTTAACTATGCCTCTAAAAGTATGTTTTGGGTGAAAACTATTCTTGAACAGAAGTGCGTGCGTGTCCGTTTCTTTAAAGAAAACTTTAATGTCTAATGTATTGTTTGTCCAAAATTTGGGTCCCTTATACACCGTTGTGTCCAAAAAATTGATTGAATTGTCATTGATTTCGTATTTTAATTTTATGGAGGGATCGTGTGAATTTAAAATGTCTATGAATTTTAGAAAGTCTTCCTTTGATCCCGACCAAATGCCCCATATATCGTCCAAATACCTTAAATAATGTAACGGCTGTATCGGGCATTTTCCTAAGGCCTCCTCCTCCCACTTGGCCATAAAAATGTTTGCATATGCGGGGGAGAACCTTTTCCCCATCGCCGTCCCCTTAATTTGCAAATAAAATTCAGAGTTGAATTCAAAGTCGTTCCGGGTTAAATTTATTTCCAATAGTTCCAAAATGGCCTTGTCCGGTCTTCTCTTATCTGGGTATTTATTAAATATGTATTTGACTGCTGCTAGTCCGGCTTTCGTGTCTATGTTCGTGTACATGTTGTTAACGTCCAGGGAAAAGAAAAATGAATTCACTGGGATTTTAAAGTTTTTAACTAATTCGATGAAATGATAAGTGTCCTTGACATACGCCGGGTGTTTGGTCGATAAGGGGTTCAAAAAATGGTCGATGTATTGCGCTGTTCCGTAGGTCTCGCTTCCGCAATCCGAAACGATAGGCCTGCCTGGTGGAGTCACAAATGGCGGATTCCATTGTTCCGGCTTTTTATGGATTTTGGGTAACATATAAAATCTCCTTGCCCTCGGTTCCCCGGTTCCAATCAGGTAATTTCTTTGTTTGGCCGTAATAAATTTTTTTCGATACAATTCCATCATAATTCTTTGTACCATTGGGATGGTCTCCAAATAAATCGGGCCGTCTAATTTTTTATAGTATTCCTGATCCTTTAATTGTCGATAACCTTCTTGAATGTATTGGTCTCGTCCCATAATTACTACCGAACTTCCTTTATCCGCCGGTTTTATTATTATATGTTTGTTAGACATCAATTCCCTTAACGCCCTTACTTCGGCCTGGGAGATATTTGGTCTCTCCCGTCGTGTCCATCCGAAACGTGCCAAATCTTTTTGGTCACCCTCAATCAGTGCTTTTAGTTCCGGTGACATCATTTCCGGGGGTGGCAACCAAGTGGACGGCCCTGAGAACGGTCGTTGTTCCTGCTCCGCCCTACCTTCAAAATATTCCATAATTCTAAGTTTCCGGTGGTAATCCTGTAAGTCCAATTTTCTTTGAATTTTTTGATTTTTGTATAAGTCAATCGTAGGTACAAATGTCAACCCCTTGCCTAATAATTTTAAATGTGCCTCCGTAGGGTGAAAGTCCTTGGTCAAAACCACTACATTCTCCGCCCCTCTGGGCAGTGTCTCCGGTATCCCCCTCCCTTCAAGGTTTAAGGGGGACACAAGTTTAAATAATCGATCCAATGCTCCAGCATGTGTAATGCTGTCAACTCGGTCCAATGAATGCAATCCCCCACCGTCTCAAAGTGTACCTCCGGCAGTAGGGGGATGCAGGGCATATGCCGGGAAATATGGTCGTTCATCTACAACAGTACCCCCTGATGTTCTTCCTGGAGGTCGGTGGAGAAATTGATTAACGGGATCCAGATGTCTGCCTGTGGAAACCGCTTCTTGGCTTCCTTGAACGCACCCTGCAGTTGTTTGCAGGCTGTGGCCCTAAAGTTTTGCTCTTTACAGTTGATTCCGAATGACAACACTACTTTCTCCACTATGCCCACCACCTTCGCCTTCGCCATCAACAGTTCGGCATTGCGAAATGTGGCCCCCGGGAAGCTATCTATCTGCAAATCCGGGAGAGTGTGTTGTGGGAACCTGGACACATTCGAGTCTCCCAGAATCAACCACCGTTTGTTGACCGTCAACTCCCATTGTGTGTTTTTACGGTTGGTATTTGCATGCCTTGTTACTCTGAATCTCGGCCATTCCGGGGTGGGTGCGCAGTCCTCTTCTTCCTCGGATTCCCGAGTGTCTTCCTCTCTCGCCGATTCCGAATCCGAAGTGCTCTCTGTATCCTCTAATTCCAGTTCCATATTCTGTTCTTCCATCATCTCTGTATATATGTCGGCTCTTCTTCCACTGCCTATCAGAGGTAACGTGGGCGTCGTATCTAGGTCTGCCCCATGTGTGTCATCCATCAAACAACTCTGTTCCCCTTCACTCCTCGGTCCGTCTCTTTGTGTCGTGTTATCTCTCCCCCCTACATCTATCAGTTGTTCGACCGCCTGTGTGCTTGCTGTTCTTTCTTTTGTTTTTTCTCTTTTCCTCTCTCTCCTCTCTCTCCTCTGTGGCTTGGGCGAATCACCAAATTCCTGCTGGGGTCCCTCCGAAGCCACCGGTGCTTGCGTTGGTGGCCCCTCTACTTCATTCCTCTGTAGGGTTACGGGATCTTCCCCCGGCTCCGTCATGGTTCCAACGGAATTCCTAGCCACAGGTTCGGGTCTCGGCTGGTCAGGTTGTCGGACTTCTTGGTTGGATTGTTGGACTTCCTGTTGATCCGGGACTCCATCTTCTCCTAACGACTGGCCTATTCCCCCTGCCACTGGCGCACATGAGGCAATCCTTGCCCTTGCATGTTCGATGACTTGTCTCCTCAGTCGGGGAAGGTTTCGTTGGGCCCATCTCACTGCAACCTCAAATAGTTGGTTCCAATCTTGGATCCAATTGTCCGTTATTTCCCTCAATGTTTCCTCTAGGGAAGCCTGGTAATGGTCTTGGAGAATCACCAATGTTGTGTGGCCCCAATTTTTGGCATTCCCCCAAATTAACTCCTCCGTTATCGAGGAAGGGGAAGCCGGTTTGATCATCGTGGTCAAGATGTCCACCACCCTGTTGATCACTCTCGGCCCCTCGTAGTCTGGTCCGGGGGTCACATTTTCCAAGTGGTGTATCATCTTAATCACTTTTAGGAATCTTCGCACCCTCTGTCCCATTGCCGGATCCATTGGTTGTTGGTGCGTTCGAGTCTCCGTTCTCCATCTTGGCCATTGGTGATTCCTCCCCACTCCTTGACTCACTACAGATGCGTAGGAGCGAGACTGCGTGCGAGCTTGTCTTGGCGGACGACGGGAGGAGGTCCATTGACCTGAAGGTGGCACTGGCCAGTTAGGCGTGTAGGGCTGAGCCCCCCTGCCCCCTCTATTCGGGGGGGCAGTAGAGAATGCTCTGGCCCCCCTCCAGTTGGGACCTCCCCCCTGTCGGGACTGGGAGATGGCCCCTTGCGGTCGTGTGTCCCTCCTGTGGGCACGGGCACGACGCCTCCCGTGCTGCACTAGTGTCCAACCCCCCTCCCTTGGGTCCATGTTGGTACACCGAGTATGAAATTGTATGTATTTTTTTATGATTTTTTATGTTTTGTGATTTTTTTCTTTATTTTTATCTGATTTTGTAAATTTTTTTGGATTTTTTTTATTTTAAGAAATGTAAAAATAAACAAATAAACAAACACACAAACAAACAAGTAAACAAGCAAACAAATAAAGTTCTTAAACAAAAAAGACCTTAAAAGGCTTGGTGGGTGTGTTCTCGCGACGTTTCGGCCGCTGTGGGCCTTCTTCAGGCAAACACACCACTGATCAATTCACACAACTAATGCAGCTGGTGTTGATCCAACAAAAGCAAAGTGCAAAGTGAGGCACTTTCAACTTGCACTCCAACTTTAAAGTGTCTAAACCAAACTTGAAAGTTTCACTTGTCTTTTAACTTCTCCATTCTCTTTTTTCCTTCCTTCCCTTTCCCCATGAATTGAACCTTATAGATGATGTCTACCCATTCATGTATTTATATATTTATGTGTTTTTAGATATT
Organism: Doryrhamphus excisus; assembly: GCF_030265055.1. Lineage (NCBI taxonomy): Eukaryota > Metazoa > Chordata > Actinopteri > Syngnathiformes > Syngnathidae > Doryrhamphus > Doryrhamphus excisus. The sequence continues at coordinate 379,228 of NW_026652245.1, forward strand.
TATTCATTTATTGATATATTTACATATTTATATAATTATATATTTATATGTTTATTTATTTATTTATTTATTGGGGTTAGGGTTAGGGTTAGGGTTGGGGGTAGGGTTAGGGTTAGGGTTGGGCCTAGGGTTAGGGTTAGGGTTAGGGTTAGGGCTAGGGTTAGGGTTAGGGTTAGGGTTAGGGTTAGGGTTAGGGCTAGGGTTAGGGTTAGGGTTAGGGTTAGGGCTAGGGTTAGGGTTAGGGTTAGGGCCAGGGTTAGGGTTAGGGTTAGGGCCAGGGTTAGGGTTAGGGTTAGGGTTAGGGTTAGGGTTAGGGCCAAGGTTAGGGTTAGGGTTAGGGTTAGGGTTAGGGTTAGGGGTTGGGGCTAGGGCCCCCATTCCTCCTCCCGTTCATCCACCTTCCTTCCCACCCTTTCTTCCTTTTAAGCCTTATTTAGTCCCCCCGGCATTTTAGTACCCAGAATCCGAATCCAATTCCTTTCTGCCCTTTTTCTATCCCTGTCTTCCCATCCCAAATTAGTTTGCAATCCCGCCACTCGCATTTCCCTTAACCCATGTCGTCCAAAATGGCGAACCAATGGCTTATCCATTCCTTTTTTGTTTTTAATGTTATATCTATGTTGCCACATTCTGATTCTAATCGAATTTTTGGTCTCGCCGACATATTGTTTTCTGCATTTTGCGCAAAATAGTACATATACACAATTGGATGTACTTAAAGTGAAATTTTGTTTGATTTTAATTACTCTGTTGTTCGTCCTATTAGTTATGAATTTAAGTTTATAAAAGTATTTCGGCGTGGGTTCCTTGGTCTCTCTCCGGAATGGTTTTATTCTTGCCTTGACCAACATGTCTCTGAGGCTTTTGTGTTTTCTGTAGGCTCTGATGGGGGTACATTTTGACCAGGCATCCATGTTCCCAAGTTTCTCTTTGTAGTTTTTCTTTATTATGGAGGTGATTACCCTACTTGCCGTGGAAAAATAGGTGATTATCGGAATGCCTCTTGTATCATCCTTTCTTGTCCTGTCCCTGAAAGTCTTCAGACAATGTTGCAGCATTGGCCTTCTATACCCCCGTTGTCTTAATGCCTTAAATAGAATCCTTACTGCTTCCCAAAAGTCTTCCTCCTGTGTACAAATCCGGTCAAATCGTAACAGTTGGGATTTAACTATGCCTCTAAAAGTATGTTTTGGGTGAAAACTATTCTTGAACAGAAGTGCGTGCGTGTCCGTTTCTTTAAAGAAAACTTTAATGTCTAATGTATTGTTTGTCCAAAATTTGGGTCCCTTATACACCGTTGTGTCCAAAAAATTGATTGAATTGTCATTGATTTCGTATTTTAATTTTATGGAGGGATCGTGTGAATTTAAAATGTCTATGAATTTTAGAAAGTCTTCCTTTGATCCCGACCAAATGCCCCATATATCGTCCAAATACCTTAAATAATGTAACGGCTGTATCGGGCATTTTCCTAAGGCCTCCTCCTCCCACTTGGCCATAAAAATGTTTGCATATGCGGGGGAGAACCTTTTCCCCATCGCCGTCCCCTTAATTTGCAAATAAAATTCAGAGTTGAATTCAAAGTCGTTCCGGGTTAAATTTATTTCCAATAGTTCCAAAATGGCCTTGTCCGGTCTTCTCTTATCTGGGTATTTATTAAATATGTATTTGACTGCTGCTAGTCCGGCTTTCGTGTCTATGTTCGTGTACATGTTGTTAACGTCCAGGGAAAAGAAAAATGAATTCACTGGGATTTTAAAGTTTTTAACTAATTCGATGAAATGATAAGTGTCCTTGACATACGCCGGGTGTTTGGTCGATAAGGGGTTCAAAAAATGGTCGATGTATTGCGCTGTTCCGTAGGTCTCGCTTCCGCAATCCGAAACGATAGGCCTGCCTGGTGGAGTCACAAACGGCGGATTCCATTGTTCCGGCTTTTTATGGATTTTGGGTAACATATAAAATCTCCTTGCCCTCGGTTCCCCGGTTCCAATCAGGTAATTTCTTTGTTTGGCCGTAATAAATTTTTTTCGATACAATTCCATCATAATTCTTTGTACCATTGGGATGGTCTCCAAATAAATCGGGCCGTCTAATTTTTTATAGTATTCCTGATCCTTTAATTGTCGATAACCTTCTTGAATGTATTGGTCTCGTCCCATAATTACTACCGAACTTCCTTTATCCGCCGGTTTTATTATTATATGTTTGTTAGACATCAATTCCCTTAACGCCCTTACTTCGGCCTGGGAGATATTTGGTCTCTCCCGTCGTGTCCATCCGAAACGTGCCAAATCTTTTTGGTCACCCTCAATCAGTGCTTTTAGTTCCGGTGACATCATTTCCGGGGGTGGCAACCAAGTGGACGGCCCTGAGAACGGTCGTTGTTCCTGCTCCGCCCTACCTTCAAAATATTCCATAATTCTAAGTTTCCGGTGGTAATCCTGTAAGTCCAATTTTCTTTGAATTTTTTGATTTTTGTATAAGTCAATCGTAGGTACAAATGTCAACCCCTTGCCTAATAATTTTAAATGTGCCTCCGTAGGGTGAAAGTCCTTGGTCAAAACCACTACATTCTCCGCCCCTCTGGGCAGTGTCTCCGGTATCCCCCTCCCTTCAAGGTTTAAGGGGGACACAAGTTTAAATAATCGATCCAATGCTCCAGCATGTGTAATGCTGTCAACTCGGTCCAATGAATGCAATCCCCCACCGTCTCAAAGTGTACCTCCGGCAGTAGGGGGATGCAGGGCATATGCCGGGAAATATGGTCGTTCATCTGCAACAGTACCCCCTGATGTTCTTCCTGGAGGTCGGTGGAGAAATTGATTAACGGGATCCAGATGTCTGCCTGTGGAAACCGCTTCTTGGCTTCCTTGAACGCACCCTGCAGTTGTTTGCAGGCTGTGGCCCTAAAGTTTTGCTCTTTACAGTTGATTCCGAATGACAACACTACTTTCTCCACTATGCCCACCACCTTCGCCTTCGCCATCAACAGTTCGGCATTGCGAAATGTGGCCCCCGGGAAGCTATCTATCTGCAAATCCGGGAGAGTGTGTTGTGGGAACCTGGACACATTCGAGTCTCCCAGAATCAACCACCGTTTGTTGACCGTCAACTCCCATTGTGTGTTTTTACGGTTGGTATTTGCATGCCTTGTTACTCTGAATCTCGGCCATTCCGGGGTGGGTGCGCAGTCCTCTTCTTCCTCGGATTCCCGAGTGTCTTCCTCTCTCGCCGATTCCGAATCCGAAGTGCTCTCTGTATCCTCTAATTCCAGTTCCATATTCTGTTCTTCCATCATCTCTGTATATATGTCGGCTCTTCTTCCACTGCCTATCAGAGGTAACGTGGGCGTCGTATCTAGGTCTGCCCCATGTGTGTCATCCATCAAACAACTCTGTTCCCCTTCACTCCTCGGTCCGTCTCTTTGTGTCGTGTTATCTCTCCCCCCTACATCTATCAGTTGTTCGACCGCCTGTGTGCTTGCTGTTCTTTCTTTTGTTTTTTCTCTTTTCCTCTCTCTCCTCTCTCTCCTCTGTGGCTTGGGCGAATCACCAAATTCCTGCTGGGGTCCCTCCGAAGCCACCGGTGCTTGCGTTGGTGGCCCCTCTACTTCATTCCTCTGTAGGGTTACGGGATCTTCCCCCGGCTCCGTCATGGTTCCAACGGAATTCCTAGCCACAGGTTCGGGTCTCGGCTGGTCAGGTTGTCGGACTTCTTGGTTGGATTGTTGGACTTCCTGTTGATCCGGGACTCCATCTTCTCCTAACGACTGGCCTATTCCCCCTGCCACTGGCGCACATGAGGCAATCCTTGCCCTTGCATGTTCGATGACTTGTCTCCTCAGTCGGGGAAGGTTTCGTTGGGCCCATCTCACTGCAACCTCAAATAGTTGGTTCCAATCTTGGATCCAATTGTCCGTTATTTCCCTCAATGTTTCCTCTAGGGAAGCCTGGTAATGGTCTTGGAGAATCACCAATGTTGTGTGGCCCCAATTTTTGGCATTCCCCCAAATTAACTCCTCCGTTATCGAGGAAGGGGAAGCCGGTTTGATCATCGTGGTCAAGATGTCCACCACCCTGTTGATCACTCTCGGCCCCTCGTAGTCTGGTCCGGGGGTCACATTTTCCAAGTGGTGTATCATCTTAATCACTTTTAGGAATCTTCGCACCCTCTGTCCCATTGCCGGATCCATTGGTTGTTGGTGCGTTCGAGTCTCCGTTCTCCATCTTGGCCATTGGTGATTCCTCCCCACTCCTTGACTCACTACAGATGCGTAGGAGCGAGACTGCGTGCGAGCTTGTCTTGGCGGACGACGGGAGGAGGTCCATTGACCTGAAGGTGGCACTGGCCAGTTAGGCGTGTAGGGCTGAGCCCCCCTGCCCCCTCTATTCGGGGGGGCAGTAGAGAATGCTCTGGCCCCCCTCCAGTTGGGACCTCCCCCCTGTCGGGACTGGGAGATGGCCCCTTGCGGTCGTGTGTCCCTCCTGTGGGCACGGGCACGACGCCTCCCGTGCTGCACTAGTGTCCAACCCCCCTCCCTTGGGTCCATGTTGGTACACCGAGTATGAAATTGTATGTATTTTTTTATGATTTTTTATGTTTTGTGATTTTTTTCTTTATTTTTATCTGATTTTGTAAATTTTTTTGGATTTTTTTTATTTTAAGAAATGTAAAAATAAACAAATAAACAAACACACAAACAAACAAGTAAACAAGCAAACAAATAAAGTTCTTAAACAAAAAAGACCTTAAAAGGCTTGGTGGGTGTGTTCTCGCGACGTTTCGGCCGCTGTGGGCCTTCTTCAGGCAAACACACCACTGATCAATTCACACAACTAATGCAGCTGGTGTTGATCCAACAAAAGCAAAGTGCAAAGTGAGGCACTTTCAACTTGCACTCCAACTTTAAAGTGTCTAAACCAAACTTGAAAGTTTCACTTGTCTTTTAACTTCTCCATTCTCTTTTTTCCTTCCTTCCCTTTCCCCATGAATTGAACCTTATAGATGATGTCTACCCATTCATGTATTTATATATTTATGTGTTTTTAGATATTTATTCATTTATTGATATATTTACATATTTATATAATTATATATTTATATGTTTATTTATTTATTTATTTATTGGGGTTAGGGTTAGGGTTAGGGTTGGGGGTAGGGTTAGGGTTAGGGTTGGGCCTAGGGTTAGGGTTAGGGTTAGGGTTAGGGTTAGGGTTAGGGTTAGGGTTAGGGCTAGGGTTAGGGTTAGGATTAGGGTTAGGGCTAGGGTTAGGGTTAGGGTTAGGGTTAGGGCTAGGGTTAGGGTTAGGGTTAGGGCCAGGGTTAGGGTTAGGGTTAGGGCCAGGGTTAGGGTTAGGGTTAGGGTTAGGGTTAGGGTTAGGGCCAAGGTTAGGGTTAGGGTTAGGGTTAGGGTTAGGGTTAGGGTTAGGGGTTGGGGCTAGGGCCCCCATTCCTCCTCCCGTTCATCCACCTTCCTTCCCACCCTTTCTTCCTTTTAAGCCTTATTTAGTCCCCCCGGCATTTTAGTACCCAGAATCCGAATCCAATTCCTTTCTGCCCTTTTTCTATCCCTGTCTTCCCATCCCAAATTAGTTTGCAATCCCGCCACTCGCATTTCCCTTAACCCATGTCGTCCAAAATGGCGAACCAATGGCTTATCCATTCCTTTTTTGTTTTTAATGTTATATCTATGTTGCCACATTCTGATTCTAATCGAATTTTTGGTCTCGCCGACATATTGTTTTCTGCATTTTGCGCAAAATAGTACATATACACAATTGGATGTACTTAAAGTGAAATTTTGTTTGATTTTAATTACTCTGTTGTTCGTCCTATTAGTTATGAATTTAAGTTTATAAAAGTATTTCGGCGTGGGTTCCTTGGTCTCTCTCCGGAATGGTTTTATTCTTGCCTTGACCAACATGTCTCTGAGGCTTTTGTGTTTTCTGTAGGCTCTGATGGGGGTACATTTTGACCAGGCATCCATGTTCCCAAGTTTCTCTTTGTAGTTTTTCTTTATTATGGAGGTGATTACCCTACTTGCCGTGGAAAAATAGGTGATTATCGGAATGCCTCTTGTATCATCCTTTCTTGTCCTGTCCCTGAAAGTCTTCAGACAATGTTGCAGCATTGGCCTTCTATACCCCCGTTGTCTTAATGCCTTAAATAGAATCCTTACTGCTTCCCAAAAGTCTTCCTCCTGTGTACAAATCCGGTCAAATCGTAACAGTTGGGATTTAACTATGCCTCTAAAAGTATGTTTTGGGTGAAAACTATTCTTGAACAGAAGTGCGTGCGTGTCCGTTTCTTTAAAGAAAACTTTAATGTCTAATGTATTGTTTGTCCAAAATTTGGGTCCCTTATACACCGTTGTGTCCAAAAAATTGATTGAATTGTCATTGATTTCGTATTTTAATTTTATGGAGGGATCGTGTGAATTTAAAATGTCTATGAATTTTAGAAAGTCTTCCTTTGATCCCGACCAAATGCCCCATATATCGTCCAAATACCTTAAATAATGTAACAGCTGTATCGGGCATTTTCCTAAGGCCTCCTCCTCCCACTTGGCCATAAAAATGTTTGCATATGCGGGGGAGAACCTTTTCCCCATCGCCGTCCCCTTAATTTGCAAATAAAATTCAGAGTTGAATTCAAAGTCGTTCCGGGTTAAATTTATTTCCAATAGTTCCAAAATGGCCTTGTCCGGTCTTCTCTTATCTGGGTATTTATTAAATATGTATTTGACTGCTGCTAGTCCGGCTTTCGTGTCTATGTTCGTGTACATGTTGTTAACGTCCAGGGAAAAGAAAAATGAATTCACTGGGATTTTAAAGTTTTTAACTAATTCGATGAAATGATAAGTGTCCTTGACATACGCCGGGTGTTTGGTCGATAAGGGGTTCAAAAAATGGTCGATGTATTGCGCTGTTCCGTAGGTCTCGCTTCCGCAATCCGAAACGATAGGCCTGCCTGGTGGAGTCACAAACGGCGGATTCCATTGTTCCGGCTTTTTATGGATTTTGGGTAACATATAAAATCTCCTTGCCCTCGGTTCCCCGGTTCCAATCAGGTAATTTCTTTGTTTGGCCGTAATAAATTTTTTTCGATACAATTCCATCATAATTCTTTGTACCATTGGGATGGTCTCCAAATAAATCGGGCCGTCTAATTTTTTATAGTATTCCTGATCCTTTAATTGTCGATAACCTTCTTGAATGTATTGGTCTCGTCCCATAATTACTACCGAACTTCCTTTATCCGCCGGTTTTATTATTATATGTTTGTTAGACATCAATTCCCTTAACGCCCTTACTTCGGCCTGGGAGATATTTGGTCTCTCCCGTCGTGTCCATCCGAAACGTGCCAAATCTTTTTGGTCACCCTCAATCAGTGCTTTTAGTTCCGGTGACATCATTTCCGGGGGTGGCAACCAAGTGGACGGCCCTGAGAACGGTCGTTGTTCCTGCTCCGCCCTACCTTCAAAATATTCCATAATTCTAAGTTTCCGGTGGTAATCCTGTAAGTCCAATTTTCTTTGAATTTTTTGATTTTTGTATAAGTCAATCGTAGGTACAAATGTCAACCCCTTGCCTAATAATTTTAAATGTGCCTCCGTAGGGTGAAAGTCCTTGGTCAAAACCACTACATTCTCCGCCCCTCTGGGCAGTGTCTCCGGTATCCCCCTCCCTTCAAGGTTTAAGGGGGACACAAGTTTAAATAATCGATCCAATGCTCCAGCATGTGTAATGCTGTCAACTCGGTCCAATGAATGCAATCCCCCACCGTCTCAAAGTGTACCTCCGGCAGTAGGGGGATGCAGGGCATATGCCGGGAAATATGGTCGTTCATCTGCAACAGTACCCCCTGATGTTCTTCCTGGAGGTCGGTGGAGAAATTGATTAACGGGATCCAGATGTCTGCCTGTGGAAACCGCTTCTTGGCTTCCTTGAACGCACCCTGCAGTTGTTTGCAGGCTGTGGCCCTAAAGTTTTGCTCTTTACAGTTGATTCCGAATGACAACACTACTTTCTCCACTATGCCCACCACCTTCGCCTTCGCCATCAACAGTTCGGCATTGCGAAATGTGGCCCCCGGGAAGCTATCTATCTGCAAATCCGGGAGAGTGTGTTGTGGGAACCTGGACACATTCGAGTCTCCCAGAATCAACCACCGTTTGTTGACCGTCAACTCCCATTGTGTGTTTTTACGGTTGGTATTTGCATGCCTTGTTACTCTGAATCTCGGCCATTCCGGGGTGGGTGCGCAGTCCTCTTCTTCCTCGGATTCCCGAGTGTCTTCCTCTCTCGCCGATTCCGAATCCGAAGTGCTCTCTGTATCCTCTAATTCCAGTTCCATATTCTGTTCTTCCATCATCTCTGTATATATGTCGGCTCTTCTTCCACTGCCTATCAGAGGTAACGTGGGCGTCGTATCTAGGTCTGCCCCATGTGTGTCATCCATCAAACAACTCTGTTCCCCTTCACTCCTCGGTCCGTCTCTTTGTGTCGTGTTATCTCTCCCCCCTACATCTATCAGTTGTTCGACCGCCTGTGTGCTTGCTGTTCTTTCTTTTGTTTTTTCTCTTTTCCTCTCTCTCCTCTCTCTCCTCTGTGGCTTGGGCGAATCACCAAATTCCTGCTGGGGTCCCTCCGAAGCCACCGGTGCTTGCGTTGGTGGCCCCTCTACTTCATTCCTCTGTAGGGTTACGGGATCTTCCCCCGGCTCCGTCATGGTTCCAACGGAATTCCTAGCCACAGGTTCGGGTCTCGGCTGGTCAGGTTGTCGGACTTCTTGGTTGGATTGTTGGACTTCCTGTTGATCCGGGACTCCATCTTCTCCTAACGACTGGCCTATTCCCCCTGCCACTGGCGCACATGAGGCAATCCTTGCCCTTGCATGTTCGATGACTTGTCTCCTCAGTCGGGGAAGGTTTCGTTGGGCCCATCTCACTGCAACCTCAAATAGTTGGTTCCAATCTTGGATCCAATTGTCCGTTATTTCCCTCAATGTTTCCTCTAGGGAAGCCTGGTAATGGTCTTGGAGAATCACCAATGTTGTGTGGCCCCAATTTTTGGCATTCCCCCAAATTAACTCCTCCGTTATCGAGGAAGGGGAAGCCGGTTTGATCATCGTGGTCAAGATGTCCACCACCCTGTTGATCACTCTCGGCCCCTCGTAGTCTGGTCCGGGGGTCACATTTTCCAAGTGGTGTATCATCTTAATCACTTTTAGGAATCTTCGCACCCTCTGTCCCATTGCCGGATCCATTGGTTGTCGGTGCGTTCGAGTCTCCGTTCTCCATCTTGGCCATTGGTGATTCCTCCCCACTCCTTGACTCACTACAGATGCGTAGGAGCGAGACTGCGTGCGAGCTTGTCTTGGCGGACGACGGGAGGAGGTCCATTGACCTGAAGGTGGCACTGGCCAGTTAGGCGTGTAGGGCTGAGCCCCCCTGCCCCCTCTATTCGGGGGGGCAGTAGAGAATGCTCTGGCCCCCCTCCAGTTGGGACCTCCCCCCTGTCGGGACTGGGAGATGGCCCCTTGCGGTCGTGTGTCCCTCCTGTGGGCACGGGCACGACGCCTCCCGTGCTGCACTAGTGTCCAACCCCCCTCCCTTGGGTCCATGTTGGTACACCGAGTATGAAATTGTATGTATTTTTTTATGATTTTTTATGTTTTGTGATTTTTTTCTTTATTTTTATCTGATTTTGTAAATTTTTTTGGATTTTTTTTATTTTAAGAAATGTAAAAATAAACAAATAAACAAACACACAAACAAACAAGTAAACAAGCAAACAAATAAAGTTCTTAAACAAAAAAGACCTTAAAAGGCTTGGTGGGTGTGTTCTCGCGACGTTTCGGCCGCTGTGGGCCTTCTTCAGGCAAACACACCACTGATCAATTCACACAACTAATGCAGCTGGTGTTGATCCAACAAAAGCAAAGTGCAAAGTGAGGCACTTTCAACTTGCACTCCAACTTTAAAGTGTCTAAACCAAACTTGAAAGTTTCACTTGTCTTTTAACTTCTCCATTCTCTTTTTTCCTTCCTTCCCTTTCCCCATGAATTGAACCTTATAGATGATGTCTACCCATTCATGTATTTATATATTTATGTGTTTTTAGATATTTATTCATTTATTGATATATTTACATATTTATATAATTATATATTTATATGTTTATTTATTTATTTATTTATTGGGGTTAGGGTTAGGGTTAGGGTTGGGGGTAGGGTTAGGGTTAGGGTTGGGCCTAGGGTTAGGGTTAGGGTTAGGGTTAGGGCTAGGGTTAGGGTTAGGGTTAGGGTTAGGGTTAGGGTTAGGGCTAGGGTTAGGGTTAGGGTTAGGGCTAGGGTTAGGGTTAGGGTTAGGGCCAGGGTTAGGGTTAGGGTTAGGGCCAGGGTTAGGGTTAGGGTTAGGGTTAGGGCCAAGGTTAGGGTTAGGGTTAGGGTTAGGGTTAGGGTTAGGGTTAGGGTTAGGGGTTGGGGCTAGGGCCCCCATTCCTCCTCCCGTTCATCCACCTTCCTTCCCACCCTTTCTTCCTTTTAAGCCTTATTTAGTCCCCCTGGCATTTTAGTACCCAGAATCCGAATCCAATTCCTTTCTGCCCTTTTTCTATCCCTGTCTTCCCATCCCAAATTAGTTTGCAATCCCGCCACTCGCATTTCCCTTAACCCATGTCGTCCAAAATGGCGAACCAATGGCTTATCCAGTCCTTTTTTGTTTTTAATGTTATATCTATGTTGCCACATTCTGATTCTAATCGAATTTTTGGTCTCGCCGACATATTGTTTTCTGCATTTTGCGCAAAATAGTACATATACACAATTGGATGTACTTAAAGTGAAATTTTGTTTGATTTTAATTACTCTGTTGTTCGTCCTATTAGTTATGAATTTAAGTTTATAAAAGTATTTCGGCGTGGGTTCCTTGGTCTCTCTCCGGAATGGTTTTATTCTTGCCTTGACCAACATGTCTCTGAGGCTTTTGTGTTTTCTGTAGGCTCTGATGGGGGTACATTTTGACCAGGCATCCATGTTCCCAAGTTTCTCTTTGTAGTTTTTCTTTATTATGGAGGTGATTACCCTACTTGCCGTGGAAAAATAGGTGATTATCGGAATGCCTCTTGTATCATCCTTTCTTGTCCTGTCCCTGAAAGTCTTCAGACAATGTTGCAGCATTGGCCTTCTATACCCCCGTTGTCTTAATGCCTTAAATAGAATCCTTACTGCTTCCCAAAAGTCTTCCTCCTGTGTACAAATCCGGTCAAATCGTAACAGTTGGGATTTAACTATGCCTCTAAAAGTATGTTTTGGGTGAAAACTATTCTTGAACAGAAGTGCGTGCGTGTCCGTTTCTTTAAAGAAAACTTTAATGTCTAATGTATTGTTTGTCCAAAATTTGGGTCCCTTATACACCGTTGTGTCCAAAAAATTGATTGAATTGTCATTGATTTCGTATTTTAATTTTATGGAGGGATCGTGTGAATTTAAAATGTCTATGAATTTTAGAAAGTCTTCCTTTGATCCCGACCAAATGCCCCATATATCGTCCAAATACCTTAAATAATGTAACGGCTGTATCGGGCATTTTCCTAAGGCCTCCTCCTCCCACTTGGCCATAAAAATGTTTGCATATGCGGGGGAGAACCTTTTCCCCATCGCCGTCCCCTTAATTTGCAAATAAAATTCAGAGTTGAATTCAAAGTCGTTCCGGGTTAAATTTATTTCCAATAGTTCCAAAATGGCCTTGTCCGGTCTTCTCTTATCTGGGTATTTATTAAATATGTATTTGACTGCTGCTAGTCCGGCTTTCGTGTCTATGTTCGTGTACATGTTGTTAACGTCCAGGGAAAAGAAAAATGAATTCACTGGGATTTTAAAGTTTTTAACTAATTCGATGAAATGATAAGTGTCCTTGACATACGCCGGGTGTTTGGTCGATAAGGGGTTCAAAAAATGGTCGATGTATTGCGCTGTTCCGTAGGTCTCGCTTCCGCAATCCGAAACGATAGGCCTGCCTGGTGGAGTCACAAACGGCGGATTCCATTGTTCCGGCTTTTTATGGATTTTGGGTAACATATAAAATCTCCTTGCCCTCGGTTCCCCGGTTCCAATCAGGTAATTTCTTTGTTTGGCCGTAATAAATTTTTTTCGATACAATTCCATCATAATTCTTTGTACCATTGGGATGGTCTCCAAATAAATCGGGCCGTCTAATTTTTTATAGTATTCCTGATCCTTTAATTGTCGATAACCTTCTTGAATGTATTGGTCTCGTCCCATAATTACTACCGAACTTCCTTTATCCGCCGGTTTTATTATTATATGTTTGTTAGACATCAATTCCCTTAACGCCCTTACTTCGGCCTGGGAGATATTTGGTCTCTCCCGTCGTGTCCATCCGAAACGTGCCAAATCTTTTTGGTCACCCTCAATCAGTGCTTTTAGTTCCGGTGACATCATTTCCGGGGGTGGCAACCAAGTGGACGGCCCTGAGAACGGTCGTTGTTCCTGCTCCGCCCTACCTTCAAAATATTCCATAATTCTAAGTTTCCGGTGGTAATCCTGTAAGTCCAATTTTCTTTGAATTTTTTGATTTTTGTATAAGTCAATCGTAGGTACAAATGTCAACCCCTTGCCTAATAATTTTAAATGTGCCTCCGTAGGGTGAAAGTCCTTGGTCAAAACCACTACATTCTCCGCCCCTCTGGGCAGTGTCTCCGGTATCCCCCTCCCTTCAAGGTTTAAGGGGGACACAAGTTTAAATAATCGATCCAATGCTCCAGCATGTGTAATGCTGTCAACTCGGTCCAATGAATGCAATCCCCCACCGTCTCAAAGTGTACCTCCGGCAGTAGGGGGATGCAGGGCATATGCCGGGAAATATGGTCGTTCATCTGCAACAGTACCCCCTGATGTTCTTCCTGGAGGTCGGTGGAGAAATTGATTAACGGGATCCAGATGTCTGCCTGTGGAAACCGCTTCTTGGCTTCCTTGAACGCACCCTGCAGTTGTTTGCAGGCTGTGGCCCTAAAGTTTTGCTCTTTACAGTTGATTCCGAATGACAACACTACTTTCTCCACTATGCCCACCACCTTCGCCTTCGCCATCAACAGTTCGGCATTGCGAAATGTGGCCCCCGGGAAGCTATCTATCTGCAAATCCGGGAGAGTGTGTTGTGGGAACCTGGACACATTCGAGTCTCCCAGAATCAACCACCGTTTGTTGACCGTCAACTCCCATTGTGTGTTTTTACGGTTGGTATTTGCATGCCTTGTTACTCTGAATCTCGGCCATTCCGGGGTGGGTGCGCAGTCCTCTTCTTCCTCGGATTCCCGAGTGTCTTCCTCTCTCGCCGATTCCGAATCCGAAGTGCTCTCTGTATCCTCTAATTCCAGTTCCATATTCTGTTCTTCCATCATCTCTGTATATATGTCGGCTCTTCTTCCACTGCCTATCAGAGGTAACGTGGGCGTCGTATCTAGGTCTGCCCCATGTGTGTCATCCATCAAACAACTCTGTTCCCCTTCACTCCTCGGTCCGTCTCTTTGTGTCGTGTTATCTCTCCCCCCTACATCTATCAGTTGTTCGACCGCCTGTGTGCTTGCTGTTCTTTCTTTTGTTTTTTCTCTTTTCCTCTCTCTCCTCTCTCTCCTCTGTGGCTTGGGCGAATCACCAAATTCCTGCTGGGGTCCCTCCGAAGCCACCGGTGCTTGCGTTGGTGGCCCCTCTACTTCATTCCTCTGTAGGGTTACGGGATCTTCCCCCGGCTCCGTCATGGTTCCAACGGAATTCCTAGCCACAGGTTCGGGTCTCGGCTGGTCAGGTTGTCGGACTTCTTGGTTGGATTGTTGGACTTCCTGTTGATCCGGGACTCCATCTTCTCCTAACGACTGGCCTATTCCCCCTGCCACTGGCGCACATGAGGCAATCCTTGCCCTTGCATGTTCGATGACTTGTCTCCTCAGTCGGGGAAGGTTTCGTTGGGCCCATCTCACTGCAACCTCAAATAGTTGGTTCCAATCTTGGATCCAATTGTCCGTTATTTCCCTCAATGTTTCCTCTAGGGAAGCCTGGTAATGGTCTTGGAGAATCACCAATGTTGTGTGGCCCCAATTTTTGGCATTCCCCCAAATTAACTCCTCCGTTATCGAGGAAGGGGAAGCCGGTTTGATCATCGTGGTCAAGATGTCCACCACCCTGTTGATCACTCTCGGCCCCTCGTAGTCTGGTCCGGGGGTCACATTTTCCAAGTGGTGTATCATCTTAATCACTTTTAGGAATCTTCGCACCCTCTGTCCCATTGCCGGATCCATTGGTTGTTGGTGCGTTCGAGTCTCCGTTCTCCATCTTGGCCATTGGTGATTCCTCCCCACTCCTTGACTCACTACAGATGCGTAGGAGCGAGACTGCGTGCGAGCTTGTCTTGGCGGACGACGGGAGGAGGTCCATTGACCTGAAGGTGGCACTGGCCAGTTAGGCGTGTAGGGCTGAGCCCCCCTGCCCCCTCTATTCGGGGGGGCAGTAGAGAATGCTCTGGCCCCCCTCCAGTTGGGACCTCCCCCCTGTCGGGACTGGGAGATGGCCCCTTGCGGTCGTGTGTCCCTCCTGTGGGCACGGGCACGACGCCTCCCGTGCTGCACTAGTGTCCAACCCCCCTCCCTTGGGTCCATGTTGGTACACCGAGTATGAAATTGTATGTATTTTTTTATGATTTTTTATGTTTTGTGATTTTTTTCTTTATTTTTATCTGATTTTGTAAATTTTTTTGGATTTTTTTTATTTTAAGAAATGTAAAAATAAACAAATAAACAAACACACAAACAAACAAGTAAACAAGCAAACAAATAAAGTTCTTAAACAAAAAAGACCTTAAAAGGCTTGGTGGGTGTGTTCTCGCGACGTTTCGGCCGCTGTGGGCCTTCTTCAGGCAAACACACCACTGATCAATTCACACAACTAATGCAGCTGGTGTTGATCCAACAAAAGCAAAGTGCAAAGTGAGGCACTTTCAACTTGCACTCCAACTTTAAAGTGTCTAAACCAAACTTGAAAGTTTCACTTGTCTTTTAACTTCTCCATTCTCTTTTTTCCTTCCTTCCCTTTCCCCATGAATTGAACCTTATAGATGATGTCTACCCATTCATGTATTTATATATTTATGTGTTTTTAGATATTTATTCATTTATTGATATATTTACATATTTATATAATTATATATTTATATGTTTATTTATTTATTTATTTATTGGGGTTAGGGTTAGGGTTAGGGTTGGGGGTAGGGTTAGGGTTAGGGTTGGGCCTAGGGTTAGGGTTAGGGTTAGGGTTAGGGTTAGGGCTAGGGTTAGGGTTAGGGTTAGGATTAGGATTAGGGTTAGGGCTAGGGTTAGGGTTAGGGTTAGGGTTAGGGCTAGGGTTAGGGTTAGGGTTAGGGCCAGGGTTAGGGTTAGGGTTAGGGCCAGGGTTAGGGTTAGGGTTAGGGTTAGGGCCAAGGTTAGGGTTAGGGTTAGGGTTAGGGTTAGGGTTAGGGTTAGGGTTAGGGGTTGGGGCTAGGGCCCCCATTCCTCCTCCCGTTCATCCACCTTCCTTCCCACCCTTTCTTCCTTTTAAGCCTTATTTAGTCCCCCCGGCATTTTAGTACCCAGAATCCGAATCCAATTCCTTTCTGCCCTTTTTCTATCCCTGTCTTCCCATCCCAAATTAGTTTGCAATCCCGCCACTCGCATTTCCCTTAACCCATGTCGTCCAAAATGGCGAACCAATGGCTTATCCATTCCTTTTTTGTTTTTAATGTTATATCTATGTTGCCACATTCTGATTCTAATCGAATTTTTGGTCTCGCCGACATATTGTTTTCTGCATTTTGCGCAAAATAGTACATATACACAATTGGATGTACTTAAAGTGAAATTTTGTTTGATTTTAATTACTCTGTTGTTCGTCCTATTAGTTATGAATTTAAGTTTATAAAAGTATTTCGGCGTGGGTTCCTTGGTCTCTCTCCAGAATGGTTTTATTCTTGCCTTGACCAACATGTCTCTGAGGCTTTTGTTTTCTGTAGGCTCTGATGGGGGTACATTTTGACCAGGCATCCATGTTCCCAAGTTTCTCTTTGTAGTTTTTCTTTATTATGGAGGTGATTACCCTACTTGCCGTGGAAAAATAGGTGATTATCGGAATGCCTCTTGTATCATCCTTTCTTGTCCTGTCCCTGAAAGTCTTCAGACAATGTTGCAGCATTGGCCTTCTATACCCCCGTTGTCTTAATGCCTTAAATAGAATCCTTACTGCTTCCCAAAAGTCTTCCTCCTGTGTACAAATCCGGTCAAATCGTAACAGTTGGGATTTAACTATGCCTCTAAAAGTATGTTTTGGGTGAAAACTATTCTTGAACAGAAGTGCGTGCGTGTCCGTTTCTTTAAAGAAAACTTTAATGTCTAATGTATTGTTTGTCCAAAATTTGGGTCCCTTATACACCGTTGTGTCCAAAAAATTGATTGAATTGTCATTGATTTCGTATTTTAATTTTATGGAGGGATCGTGTGAATTTAAAATGTCTATGAATTTTAGAAAGTCTTCCTTTGATCCCGACCAAATGCCCCATATATCGTCCAAATACCTTAAATAATGTAACGGCTGTATCGGGCATTTTCCTAAGGCCTCCTCCTCCCACTTGGCCATAAAAATGTTTGCATATGCGGGGGAGAACCTTTTCCTCATCGCCGTCCCCTTAATTTGCAAATAAAATTCAGAGTTGAATTCAAAGTCGTTCCGGGTTAAATTTATTTCCAATAGTTCCAAAATGGCCTTGTCCGGTCTTCTCTTATCTGGGTATTTATTAAATATGTATTTGACTGCTGCTAGTCCGGCTTTCGTGTCTATGTTCGTGTACATGTTGTTAACGTCCAGGGAAAAGAAAAATGAATTCACTGGGATTTTAAAGTTTTTAACTAATTCGATGAAATGATAAGTGTCCTTGACATACGCCGGGTGTTTGGTCGATAAGGGGTTCAAAAAATGGTCGATGTATTGCGCTGTTCCGTAGGTCTCGCTTCCGCAATCCGAAACGATAGGCCTGCCTGGTGGAGTCACAAACGGCGGATTCCATTGTTCCGGCTTTTTATGGATTTTGGGTAACATATAAAATCTCCTTGCCCTCGGTTCCCCGGTTCCAATCAGGTAATTTCTTTGTTTGGCCGTAATAAATTTTTTTCGATACAATTCCATCATAATTCTTTGTACCATTGGGATGGTCTCCAAATAAATCGGGCCGTCTAATTTTTTATAGTATTCCTGATCCTTTAATTGTCGATAACCTTCTTGAATGTATTGGTCTCGTCCCATAATTACTACCGAACTTCCTTTATCCGCCGGTTTTATTATTATATGTTTGTTAGACATCAATTCCCTTAACGCCCTTACTTCGGCCTGGGAGATATTTGGTCTCTCCCGTCGTGTCCATCCGAAACGTGCCAAATCTTTTTGGTCACCCTCAATCAGTGCTTTTAGTTCCGGTGACATCATTTCCGGGGGTGGCAACCAAGTGGACGGCCCTGAGAACGGTCGTTGTTCCTGCTCCGCCCTACCTTCAAAATATTCCATAATTCTAAGTTTCCGGTGGTAATCCTGTAAGTCCAATTTTCTTTGAATTTTTTGATTTTTGTATAAGTCAATCGTAGGTACAAATGTCAACCCCTTGCCTAATAATTTTAAATGTGCCTCCGTAGGGTGAAAGTCCTTGGTCAAAACCACTACATTCTCCGCCCCTCTGGGCAGTGTCTCCGGTATCCCCCTCCCTTCAAGGTTTAAGGGGGACACAAGTTTAAATAATCGATCCAATGCTCCAGCATGTGTAATGCTGTCAACTCGGTCCAATGAATGCAATCCCCCACCGTCTCAAAGTGTACCTCCGGCAGTAGGGGGATGCAGGGCATATGCCGGGAAATATGGTCGTTCATCTGCAACAGTACCCCCTGATGTTCTTCCTGGAGGTCGGTGGAGAAATTGATTAACGGGATCCAGATGTCTGCCTGTGGAAACCGCTTCTTGGCTTCCTTGAACGCACCCTGCAGTTGTTTGCAGGCTGTGGCCCTAAAGTTTTGCTCTTTACAGTTGATTCCGAATGACAACACTACTTTCTCCACTATGCCCACCACCTTCGCCTTCGCCATCAACAGTTCGGCATTGCGAAATGTGGCCCCCGGGAAGCTATCTATCTGCAAATCCGGGAGAGTGTGTTGTGGGAACCTGGACACATTCGAGTCTCCCAGAATCAACCACCGTTTGTTGACCGTCAACTCCCATTGTGTGTTTTTACGGTTGGTATTTGCATGCCTTGTTACTCTGAATCTCGGCCATTCCGGGGTGGGTGCGCAGTCCTCTTCTTCCTCGGATTCCCGAGTGTCTTCCTCTCTCGCCGATTCCGAATCCGAAGTGCTCTCTGTATCCTCTAATTCCAGTTCCATATTCTGTTCTTCCATCATCTCTGTATATATGTCGGCTCTTCTTCCACTGCCTATCAGAGGTAACGTGGGCGTCGTATCTAGGTCTGCCCCATGTGTGTCATCCATCAAACAACTCTGTTCCCCTTCACTCCTCGGTCCGTCTCTTTGTGTCGTGTTATCTCTCCCCCCTACATCTATCAGTTGTTCGACCGCCTGTGTGCTTGCTGTTCTTTCTTTTGTTTTTTCTCTTTTCCTCTCTCTCCTCTCTCTCCTCTGTGGCTTGGGCGAATCACCAAATTCCTGCTGGGGTCCCTCCGAAGCCACCGGTGCTTGCGTTGGTGGCCCCTCTACTTCATTCCTCTGTAGGGTTACGGGATCTTCCCCCGGCTCCGTCATGGTTCCAACGGAATTCCTAGCCACAGGTTCGGGTCTCGGCTGGTCAGGTTGTCGGACTTCTTGGTTGGATTGTTGGACTTCCTGTTGATCCGGGACTCCATCTTCTCCTAACGACTGGCCTATTCCCCCTGCCACTGGCGCACATGAGGCAATCCTTGCCCTTGCATGTTCGATGACTTGTCTCCTCAGTCGGGGAAGGTTTCGTTGGGCCCATCTCACTGCAACCTCAAATAGTTGGTTCCAATCTTGGATCCAATTGTCCGTTATTTCCCTCAATGTTTCCTCTAGGGAAGCCTGGTAATGGTCTTGGAGAATCACCAATGTTGTGTGGCCCCAATTTTTGGCATTCCCCCAAATTAACTCCTCCGTTATCGAGGAAGGGGAAGCCGGTTTGATCATCGTGGTCAAGATGTCCACCACCCTGTTGATCACTCTCGGCCCCTCGTAGTCTGGTCCGGGGGTCACATTTTCCAAGTGGTGTATCATCTTAATCACTTTTAGGAATCTTCGCACCCTCTGTCCCATTGCCGGATCCATTGGTTGTTGGTGCGTTCGAGTCTCCGTTCTCCATCTTGGCCATTGGTGATTCCTCCCCACTCCTTGACTCACTACAGATGCGTAGGAGCGAGACTGCGTGCGAGCTTGTCTTGGCGGACGACGGGAGGAGGTCCATTGACCTGAAGGTGGCACTGGCCAGTTAGGCGTGTAGGGCTGAGCCCCCCTGCCCCCTCTATTCGGGGGGGCAGTAGAGAATGCTCTGGCCCCCCTCCAGTTGGGACCTCCCCCCTGTCGGGACTGGGAGATGGCCCCTTGCGGTCGTGTGTCCCTCCTGTGGGCACGGGCACGACGCCTCCCGTGCTGCACTAGTGTCCAACCCCCCTCCCTTGGGTCCATGTTGGTACACCGAGTATGAAATTGTATGTATTTTTTTATGATTTCTTATGTTTTGTGATTTTTTTCTTTATTTTTATCTGATTTTGTAAATTTTTTTGGATTTTTTTTATTTTAAGAAATGTAAAAATAAACAAATAAACAAACACACAAACAAACAAGTAAACAAGCAAACAAATAAAGTTCTTAAACAAAAAAGACCTTAAAAGGCTTGGTGGGTGTGTTCTCGCGACGTTTCGGCCGCTGTGGGCCTTCTTCAGGCAAACACACCACTGATCAATTCACACAACTAATGCAGCTGGTGTTGATCCAACAAAAGCAAAGTGCAAAGTGAGGCACTTTCAACTTGCACTCCAACTTTAAAGTGTCTAAACCAAACTTGAAAGTTTCACTTGTCTTTTAACTTCTCCATTCTCTTTTTTCCTTCCTTCCCTTTCCCCATGAATTGAACCTTATAGATGATGTCTACCCATTCATGTATTTATATATTTATGTGTTTTTAGATATTTATTCATTTATTGATATATTTACATATTTATATAATTATATATTTATATGTTTATTTATTTATTTATTTATTGGGGTTAGGGTTAGGGTTAGGGTTGGGGGTAGGGTTAGGGTTAGGGTTGGGCCTAGGGTTAGGGTTAGGGCTAGGGTTAGGGTTAGGGTTAGGGTTAGGGCTAGGGTTAGGGTTAGGGTTAGGGTTAGGGTTAGGGCTAGGGTTAGGGTTAGGGTTAGGGTTAGGGCCAGGGTTAGGGTTAGGGTTAGGGCCAGGGTTAGGGTTAGGGTTAGGGTTAGGGTTAGGGCCAAGGTTAGGGTTAGGGTTAGGGTTAGGGTTAGGGTTAGGGGTTGGGGCTAGGGCCCCCATTCCTCCTCCCGTTCATCCACCTTCCTTCCCACCCTTTCTTCCTTTTAAGCCTTATTTAGTCCCCCCGGCATTTTAGTACCCAGAATCCGAATCCAATTCCTTTCTGCCCTTTTTCTATCCCTGTCTTCCCATCCCAAATTAGTTTGCAATCCCGCCACTCGCATTTCCCTTAACCCATGTCGTCCAAAATGGCGAACCAATGGCTTATCCATTCCTTTTTTGTTTTTAATGTTATATCTATGTTGCCACATTCTGATTCTAATCGAATTTTTGGTCTCGCCGACATATTGTTTTCTGCATTTTGCGCAAAATAGTACATATACACAATTGGATGTACTTAAAGTGAAATTTTGTTTGATTTTAATTACTCTGTTGTTCGTCCTATTAGTTATGAATTTAAGTTTATAAAAGTATTTCGGCGTGGGTTCCTTGGTCTCTCTCCGGAATGGTTTTATTCTTGCCTTGACCAACATGTCTCTGAGGCTTTTGTGTTTTCTGTAGGCTCTGATGGGGGTACATTTTGACCAGGCATCCATGTTCCCAAGTTTCTCTTTGTAGTTTTTCTTTATTATGGAGGTGATTACCCTACTTGCCGTGGAAAAATAGGTGATTATCGGAATGCCTCTTGTATCATCCTTTCTTGTCCTGTCCCTGAAAGTCTTCAGACAATGTTGCAGCATTGGCCTTCTATACCCCCGTTGTCTTAATGCCTTAAATAGAATCCTTACTGCTTCCCAAAAGTCTTCCTCCTGTGTACAAATCCGGTCAAATCGTAACAGTTGGGATTTAACTATGCCTCTAAAAGTATGTTTTGGGTGAAAACTATTCTTGAACAGAAGTGCGTGCGTGTCCGTTTCTTTAAAGAAAACTTTAATGTCTAATGTATTGTTTGTCCAAAATTTGGGTCCCTTATACACCGTTGTGTCCAAAAAATTGATTGAATTGTCATTGATTTCGTATTTTAATTTTATGGAGGGATCGTGTGAATTTAAAATGTCTATGAATTTTAGAAAGTCTTCCTTTGATCCCGACCAAATGCCCCATATATCGTCCAAATACCTTAAATAATGTAACGGCTGTATCGGGCATTTTCCTAAGGCCTCCTCCTCCCACTTGGCCATAAAAATGTTTGCATATGCGGGGGAGAACCTTTTCCCCATCGCCGTCCCCTTAATTTGCAAATAAAATTCAGAGTTGAATTCAAAGTCGTTCCGGGTTAAATTTATTTCCAATAGTTCCAAAATGGCCTTGTCCGGTCTTCTCTTATCTGGGTATTTATTAAATATGTATTTGACTGCTGCTAGTCCGGCTTTCGTGTCTATGTTCGTGTACATGTTGTTAACGTCCAGGGAAAAGAAAAATGAATTCACTGGGATTTTAAAGTTTTTAACTAATTCGATGAAATGATAAGTGTCCTTGACATACGCCGGGTGTTTGGTCGATAAGGGGTTCAAAAAATGGTCGATGTATTGCGCTGTTCCGTAGGTCTCGCTTCCGCAATCCGAAACGATAGGCCTGCCTGGTGGAGTCACAAACGGCGGATTCCATTGTTCCGGCTTTTTATGGATTTTGGGTAACATATAAAATCTCCTTGCCCTCGGTTCCCCGGTTCCAATCAGGTAATTTCTTTGTTTGGCCGTAATAAATTTTTTTCGATACAATTCCATCATAATTCTTTGTACCATTGGGATGGTCTCCAAATAAATCGGGCCGTCTAATTTTTTATAGTATTCCTGATCCTTTAATTGTCGATAACCTTCTTGAATGTATTGGTCTCGTCCCATAATTACTACCGAACTTCCTTTATCCGCCGGTTTTATTATTATATGTTTGTTAGACATCAATTCCCTTAACGCCCTTACTTCGGCCTGGGAGATATTTGGTCTCTCCCGTCGTGTCCATCCGAAACGTGCCAAATCTTTTTGGTCACCCTCAATCAGTGCTTTTAGTTCCGGTGACATCATTTCCGGGGGTGGCAACCAAGTGGACGGCCCTGAGAACGGTCGTTGTTCCTGCTCCGCCCTACCTTCAAAATATTCCATAATTCTAAGTTTCCGGTGGTAATCCTGTAAGTCCAATTTTCTTTGAATTTTTTGATTTTTGTATAAGTCAATCGTAGGTACAAATGTCAACCCCTTGCCTAATAATTTTAAATGTGCCTCCGTAGGGTGAAAGTCCTTGGTCAAAACCACTACATTCTCCGCCCCTCTGGGCAGTGTCTCCGGTATCCCCCTCCCTTCAAGGTTTAAGGGGGACACAAGTTTAAATAATCGATCCAATGCTCCAGCATGTGTAATGCTGTCAACTCGGTCCAATGAATGCAATCCCCCACCGTCTCAAAGTGTACCTCCGGCAGTAGGGGGATGCAGGGCATATGCCGGGAAATATGGTCGTTCATCTGCAACAGTACCCCCTGATGTTCTTCCTGGAGGTCGGTGGAGAAATTGATTAACGGGATCCAGATGTCTGCCTGTGGAAACCGCTTCTTGGCTTCCTTGAACGCACCCTGCAGTTGTTTGCAGGCTGTGGCCCTAAAGTTTTGCTCTTTACAGTTGATTCCGAATGACAACACTACTTTCTCCACTATGCCCACCACCTTCGCCTTCGCCATCAACAGTTCGGCATTGCGAAATGTGGCCCCCGGGAAGCTATCTATCTGCAAATCCGGGAGAGTGTGTTGTGGGAACCTGGACACATTCGAGTCTCCCAGAATCAACCACCATTTGTTGACCGTCAACTCCCATTGTGTGTTTTTACGGTTGGTATTTGCATGCCTTGTTACTCTGAATCTCGGCCATTCCGGGGTGGGTGCGCAGTCCTCTTCTTCCTCGGATTCCCGAGTGTCTTCCTCTCTCGCCGATTCCGAATCCGAAGTGCTCTCTGTATCCTCTAATTCCAGTTCCATATTCTGTTCTTCCATCATCTCTGTATATATGTCGGCTCTTCTTCCACTGCCTATCAGAGGTAACGTGGGCGTCGTATCTAGGTCTGCCCCATGTGTGTCATCCATCAAACAACTCTGTTCCCCTTCACTCCTCGGTCCGTCTCTTTGTGTCGTGTTATCTCTCCCCCCTACATCTATCAGTTGTTCGACCGCCTGTGTGCTTGCTGTTCTTTCTTTTGTTTTTTCTCTTTTCCTCTCTCTCCTCTCTCTCCTCTGTGGCTTGGGCGAATCACCAAATTCCTGCTGGGGTCCCTCCGAAGCCACCGGTGCTTGCGTTGGTGGCCCCTCTACTTCATTCCTCTGTAGGGTTACGGGATCTTCCCCCGGCTCCGTCATGGTTCCAACGGAATTCCTAGCCACAGGTTCGGGTCTCGGCTGGTCAGGTTGTCGGACTTCTTGGTTGGATTGTTGGACTTCCTGTTGATCCGGGACTCCATCTTCTCCTAACGACTGGCCTATTCCCCCTGCCACTGGCGCACATGAGGCAATCCTTGCCCTTGCATGTTCGATGACTTGTCTCCTCAGTCGGGGAAGGTTTCGTTGGGCCCATCTCACTGCAACCTCAAATAGTTGGTTCCAATCTTGGATCCAATTGTCCGTTATTTCCCTCAATGTTTCCTCTAGGGAAGCCTGGTAATGGTCTTGGAGAATCACCAATGTTGTGTGGCCCCAATTTTTGGCATTCCCCCAAATTAACTCCTCCGTTATCGAGGAAGGGGAAGCCGGTTTGATCATCGTGGTCAAGATGTCCACCACCCTGTTGATCACTCTCGGCCCCTCGTAGTCTGGTCCGGGGGTCACATTTTCCAAGTGGTGTATCATCTTAATCACTTTTAGGAATCTTCGCACCCTCTGTCCCATTGCCGGATCCATTGGTTGTTGGTGCGTTCGAGTCTCCGTTCTCCATCTTGGCCATTGGTGATTCCTCCCCACTCCTTGACTCACTACAGATGCGTAGGAGCGAGACTGCGTGCGAGCTTGTCTTGGCGGACGACGGGAGGAGGTCCATTGACCTGAAGGTGGCACTGGCCAGTTAGGCGTGTAGGGCTGAGCCCCCCTGCCCCCTCTATTCGGGGGGGCAGTAGAGAATGCTCTGGCCCCCCTCCAGTTGGGACCTCCCCCCTGTCGGGACTGGGAGATGGCCCCTTGCGGTCGTGTGTCCCTCCTGTGGGCACGGGCACGACGCCTCCCGTGCTGCACTAGTGTCCAACCCCCCTCCCTTGGGTCCATGTTGGTACACCGAGTATGAAATTGTATGTATTTTTTTATGATTTTTTATGTTTTGTGATTTTTTTCTTTATTTTTATCTGATTTTGTAAATTTTTTTGGATTTTTTTTATTTTAAGAAATGTAAAAATAAACAAATAAACAAACACACAAACAAACAAGTAAACAAGCAAACAAATAAAGTTCTTAAACAAAAAAGACCTTAAAAGGCTTGGTGGGTGTGTTCTCGCGACGTTTCGGCCGCTGTGGGCCTTCTTCAGGCAAACACACCACTGATCAATTCACACAACTAATGCAGCTGGTGTTGATCCAACAAAAGCAAAGTGCAAAGTGAGGCACTTTCAACTTGCACTCCAACTTTAAAGTGTCTAAACCAAACTTGAAAGTTTCACTTGTCTTTTAACTTCTCCATTCTCTTTTTTCCTTCCTTCCCTTTCCCCATGAATTGAACCTTATAGATGATGTCTACCCATTCATGTATTTATATATTTATGTGTTTTTAGATATTTATTCATTTATTGATATATTTACATATTTATATAATTATATATTTATATGTTTATTTATTTATTTATTTATTGGGGTTAGGGTTAGGGTTAGGGTTGGGGGTAGGGTTAGGGTTAGGGTTGGGCCTAGGGTTAGGGTTAGGGTTAGGGTTAGGGCTAGGGTTAGGGTTAGGGTTAGGGTTAGGGTTAGGGTTAGGGTTAGGGCTAGGGTTAGGGTTAGGGTTAGGGCTAGGGTTAGGGTTAGGGTTAGGGCCAGGGTTAGGGTTAGGGTTAGGGCCAGGGTTAGGGTTAGGGTTAGGGTTAGGGCCAAGGTTAGGGTTAGGGTTAGGGTTAGGGTTAGGGTTAGGGGTTGGGGCTAGGGCCCCCATTCCTCCTCCCGTTCATCCACCTTCCTTCCCACCCTTTCTTCCTTTTAAGCCTTATTTAGTCCCCCCGGCATTTTAGTACCCAGAATCCGAATCCAATTCCTTTCTGCCCTTTTTCTATCCCTGTCTTCCCATCCCAAATTAGTTTGCAATCCCGCCACTCGCATTTCCCTTA
This sequence comes from Doryrhamphus excisus, assembly GCF_030265055.1. Lineage (NCBI taxonomy): Eukaryota > Metazoa > Chordata > Actinopteri > Syngnathiformes > Syngnathidae > Doryrhamphus > Doryrhamphus excisus. The sequence goes on from NW_026652245.1 coordinate 405,049, forward strand.
ACCCATGTCGTCCAAAATGGCGAACCAATGGCTTATCCATTCCTTTTTTGTTTTTAATGTTATATCTATGTTGCCACATTCTGATTCTAATCGAATTTTTGGTCTCGCCGACATATTGTTTTCTGCATTTTGCGCAAAATAGTACATATACACAATTGGATGTACTTAAAGTGAAATTTTGTTTGATTTTAATTACTCTGTTGTTCGTCCTATTAGTTATGAATTTAAGTTTATAAAAGTATTTCGGCGTGGGTTCCTTGGTCTCTCTCCGGAATGGTTTTATTCTTGCCTTGACCAACATGTCTCTGAGGCTTTTGTGTTTTCTGTAGGCTCTGATGGGGGTACATTTTGACCAGGCATCCATGTTCCCAAGTTTCTCTTTGTAGTTTTTCTTTATTATGGAGGTGATTACCCTACTTGCCGTGGAAAAATAGGTGATTATCGGAATGCCTCTTGTATCATCCTTTCTTGTCCTGTCCCTGAAAGTCTTCAGACAATGTTGCAGCATTGGCCTTCTATACCCCCGTTGTCTTAATGCCTTAAATAGAATCCTTACTGCTTCCCAAAAGTCTTCCTCCTGTGTACAAATCCGGTCAAATCGTAACAGTTGGGATTTAACTATGCCTCTAAAAGTATGTTTTGGGTGAAAACTATTCTTGAACAGAAGTGCGTGCGTGTCCGTTTCTTTAAAGAAAACTTTAATGTCTAATGTATTGTTTGTCCAAAATTTGGGTCCCTTATACACCGTTGTGTCCAAAAAATTGATTGAATTGTCATTGATTTCGTATTTTAATTTTATGGAGGGATCGTGTGAATTTAAAATGTCTATGAATTTTAGAAAGTCTTCCTTTGATCCCGACCAAATGCCCCATATATCGTCCAAATACCTTAAATAATGTAACGGCTGTATCGGGCATTTTCCTAAGGCCTCCTCCTCCCACTTGGCCATAAAAATGTTTGCATATGCGGGGGAGAACCTTTTCCCCATCGCCGTCCCCTTAATTTGCAAATAAAATTCAGAGTTGAATTCAAAGTCGTTCCGGGTTAAATTTATTTCCAATAGTTCCAAAATGGCCTTGTCCGGTCTTCTCTTATCTGGGTATTTATTAAATATGTATTTGACTGCTGCTAGTCCGGCTTTCGTGTCTATGTTCGTGTACATGTTGTTAACGTCCAGGGAAAAGAAAAATGAATTCACTGGGATTTTAAAGTTTTTAACTAATTCGATGAAATGATAAGTGTCCTTGACATACGCCGGGTGTTTGGTCGATAAGGGGTTCAAAAAATGGTCGATGTATTGCGCTGTTCCGTAGGTCTCGCTTCCGCAATCCGAAACGATAGGCCTGCCTGGTGGAGTCACAAACGGCGGATTCCATTGTTCCGGCTTTTTATGGATTTTGGGTAACATATAAAATCTCCTTGCCCTCGGTTCCCCGGTTCCAATCAGGTAATTTCTTTGTTTGGCCGTAATAAATTTTTTTCGATACAATTCCATCATAATTCTTTGTACCATTGGGATGGTCTCCAAATAAATCGGGCCGTCTAATTTTTTATAGTATTCCTGATCCTTTAATTGTCGATAACCTTCTTGAATGTATTGGTCTCGTCCCATAATTACTACCGAACTTCCTTTATCCGCCGGTTTTATTATTATATGTTTGTTAGACATCAATTCCCTTAACGCCCTTACTTCGGCCTGGGAGATATTTGGTCTCTCCCGTCGTGTCCATCCGAAACGTGCCAAATCTTTTTGGTCACCCTCAATCAGTGCTTTTAGTTCCGGTGACATCATTTCCGGGGGTGGCAACCAAGTGGACGGCCCTGAGAACGGTCGTTGTTCCTGCTCCGCCCTACCTTCAAAATATTCCATAATTCTAAGTTTCCGGTGGTAATCCTGTAAGTCCAATTTTCTTTGAATTTTTTGATTTTTGTATAAGTCAATCGTAGGTACAAATGTCAACCCCTTGCCTAATAATTTTAAATGTGCCTCCGTAGGGTGAAAGTCCTTGGTCAAAACCACTACATTCTCCGCCCCTCTGGGCAGTGTCTCCGGTATCCCCCTCCCTTCAAGGTTTAAGGGGGACACAAGTTTAAATAATCGATCCAATGCTCCAGCATGTGTAATGCTGTCAACTCGGTCCAATGAATGCAATCCCCCACCGTCTCAAAGTGTACCTCCGGCAGTAGGGGGATGCAGGGCATATGCCGGGAAATATGGTCGTTCATCTGCAACAGTACCCCCTGATGTTCTTCCTGGAGGTCGGTGGAGAAATGGATTAACGGGATCCAGATGTCTGCCTGTGGAAACCGCTTCTTGGCTTCCTTGAACGCACCCTGCAGTTGTTTGCAGGCTGTGGCCCTAAAGTTTTGCTCTTTACAGTTGATTCCGAATGACAACACTACTTTCTCCACTATGCCCACCACCTTCGCCTTCGCCATCAACAGTTCGGCATTGCGAAATGTGGCCCCCGGGAAGCTATCTATCTGCAAATCCGGGAGAGTGTGTTGTGGGAACCTGGACACATTCGAGTCTCCCAGAATCAACCACCGTTTGTTGACCGTCAACTCCCATTGTGTGTTTTTACGGTTGGTATTTGCATGCCTTGTTACTCTGAATCTCGGCCATTCCGGGGTGGGTGCGCAGTCCTCTTCTTCCTCGGATTCCCGAGTGTCTTCCTCTCTCGCCGATTCCGAATCCGAAGTGCTCTCTGTATCCTCTAATTCCAGTTCCATATTCTGTTCTTCCATCATCTCTGTATATATGTCGGCTCTTCTTCCACTGCCTATCAGAGGTAACGTGGGCGTCGTATCTAGGTCTGCCCCATGTGTGTCATCCATCAAACAACTCTGTTCCCCTTCACTCCTCGGTCCGTCTCTTTGTGTCGTGTTATCTCTCCCCCCTACATCTATCAGTTGTTCGACCGCCTGTGTGCTTGCTGTTCTTTCTTTTGTTTTTTCTCTTTTCCTCTCTCTCCTCTCTCTCCTCTGTGGCTTGGGCGAATCACCAAATTCCTGCTGGGGTCCCTCCGAAGCCACCGGTGCTTGCGTTGGTGGCCCCTCTACTTCATTCCTCTGTAGGGTTACGGGATCTTCCCCCGGCTCCGTCATGGTTCCAACGGAATTCCTAGCCACAGGTTCGGGTCTCGGCTGGTCAGGTTGTCGGACTTCTTGGTTGGATTGTTGGACTTCCTGTTGATCCGGGACTCCATCTTCTCCTAACGACTGGCCTATTCCCCCTGCCACTGGCGCACATGAGGCAATCCTTGCCCTTGCATGTTCGATGACTTGTCTCCTCAGTCGGGGAAGGTTTCGTTGGGCCCATCTCACTGCAACCTCAAATAGTTGGTTCCAATCTTGGATCCAATTGTCCGTTATTTCCCTCAATGTTTCCTCTAGGGAAGCCTGGTAATGGTCTTGGAGAATCACCAATGTTGTGTGGCCCCAATTTTTGGCATTCCCCCAAATTAACTCCTCCGTTATCGAGGAAGGGGAAGCCGGTTTGATCATCGTGGTCAAGATGTCCACCACCCTGTTGATCACTCTCGGCCCCTCGTAGTCTGGTCCGGGGGTCACATTTTCCAAGTGGTGTATCATCTTAATCACTTTTAGGAATCTTCGCACCCTCTGTCCCATTGCCGGATCCATTGGTTGTTGGTGCGTTCGAGTCTCCGTTCTCCATCTTGGCCATTGGTGATTCCTCCCCACTCCTTGACTCACTACAGATGCGTAGGAGCGAGACTGCGTGCGAGCTTGTCTTGGCGGACGACGGGAGGAGGTCCATTGACCTGAAGGTGGCACTGGCCAGTTAGGCGTGTAGGGCTGAGCCCCCCTGCCCCCTCTATTCGGGGGGGGCAGTAGAGAATGCTCTGGCCCCCCTCCAGTTGGGACCTCCCCCCTGTCGGGACTGGGAGATGGCCCCTTGCGGTCGTGTGTCCCTCCTGTGGGCACGGGCACGACGCCTCCCGTGCTGCACTAGTGTCCAACCCCCCTCCCTTGGGTCCATGTTGGTACACCGAGTATGAAATTGTATGTATTTTTTTATGATTTTTTATGTTTTGTGATTTTTTTCTTTATTTTTATCTGATTTTGTAAATTTTTTTGGATTTTTTTTATTTTAAGAAATGTAAAAATAAACAAATAAACAAACACACAAACAAACAAGTAAACAAGCAAACAAATAAAGTTCTTAAACAAAAAAGACCTTAAAAGGCTTGGTGGGTGTGTTCTCGCGACGTTTCGGCCGCTGTGGGCCTTCTTCAGGCAAACACACCACTGATCAATTCACACAACTAATGCAGCTGGTGTTGATCCAACAAAAGCAAAGTGCAAAGTGAGGCACTTTCAACTTGCACTCCAACTTTAAAGTGTCTAAACCAAACTTGAAAGTTTCACTTGTCTTTTAACTTCTCCATTCTCTTTTTTCCTTCCTTCCCTTTCCCCATGAATTGAACCTTATAGATGATGTCTACCCATTCATGTATTTATATATTTATGTGTTTTTAGATATTTATTCATTTATTGATATATTTACATATTTATATAATTATATATTTATATGTTTATTTATTTATTTATTTATTGGGGTTAGGGTTAGGGTTAGGGTTGGGGGTAGGGTTAGGGTTAGGGTTGGGCCTAGGGTTAGGGTTAGGGTTAGGGTTAGGGTTAGGGTTAGGGTTAGGGTTAGGGCTAGGGTTAGGGTTAGGGTTAGGGTTAGGGCTAGGGTTAGGGTTAGGGTTAGGGTTAGGGCTAGGGTTAGGGTTAGGGCCAGGGTTAGGGTTAGGGTTAGGGTTAGGGCCAGGGTTAGGGTTAGGGTTAGGGTTAGGGCCAAGGTTAGGGTTAGGGTTAGGGTTAGGGTTAGGGTTAGGGTTAGGGTTAGGGTTAGGGTTAGGGTTAGGGTTAGGGTTAGGGGTTGGGGCTAGGGCCCCCATTCCTCCTCCCGTTCATCCACCTTTCTTCCCACCCTTTCTTCCTTTTAAGCCTTATTTAGTCCCCCCGGCATTTTAGTACCCAGAATCCGAATCCAATTCCTTTCTGCCCTTTTTCTATCCCTGTCTTCCCATCCCAAATTAGTTTGCAATCCCGCCACTCGCATTTCCCTTAACCCATGTCGTCCAAAATGGCGAACCAATGGCTTATCCATTCCTTTTTTGTTTTTAATGTTATATCTATGTTGCCACATTCTGATTCTAATCGAATTTTTGGTCTCGCCGACATATTGTTTTCTGCATTTTGCGCAAAATAGTACATATACACAATTGGATGTACTTAAAGTGAAATTTTGTTTGATTTTAATTACTCTGTTGTTCGTCCTATTAGTTATGAATTTAAGTTTATAAAAGTATTTCGGCGTGGGTTCCTTGGTCTCTCTCCGGAATGGTTTTATTCTTGCCTTGACCAACATGTCTCTGAGGCTTTTGTGTTTTCTGTAGGCTCTGATGGGGGTACATTTTGACCAGGCATCCATGTTCCCAAGTTTCTCTTTGTAGTTTTTCTTTATTATGGAGGTGATTACCCTACTTGCCGTGGAAAAATAGGTGATTATCGGAATGCCTCTTGTATCATCCTTTCTTGTCCTGTCCCTGAAAGTCTTCAGACAATGTTGCAGCATTGGCCTTCTATACCCCCGTTGTCTTAATGCCTTAAATAGAATCCTTACTGCTTCCCAAAAGTCTTCCTCCTGTGTACAAATCCGGTCAAATCGTAACAGTTGGGATTTAACTATGCCTCTAAAAGTATGTTTTGGGTGAAAACTATTCTTGAACAGAAGTGCGTGCGTGTCCGTTTCTTTAAAGAAAACTTTAATGTCTAATGTATTGTTTGTCCAAAATTTGGGTCCCTTATACACCGTTGTGTCCAAAAAATTGATTGAATTGTCATTGATTTCGTATTTTAATTTTATGGAGGGATCGTGTGAATTTAAAATGTCTATGAATTTTAGAAAGTCTTCCTTTGATCCCGACCAAATGCCCCATATATCGTCCAAATACCTTAAATAATGTAACGGCTGTATCGGGCATTTTCCTAAGGCCTCCTCCTCCCACTTGGCCATAAAAATGTTTGCATATGCGGGGGAGAACCTTTTCCCCATCGCCGTCCCCTTAATTTGCAAATAAAATTCAGAGTTGAATTCAAAGTCGTTCCGGGTTAAATTTATTTCCAATAGTTCCAAAATGGCCTTGTCCGGTCTTCTCTTATCTGGGTATTTATTAAATATGTATTTGACTGCTGCTAGTCCGGCTTTCGTGTCTATGTTCGTGTACATGTTGTTAACGTCCAGGGAAAAGAAAAATGAATTCACTGGGATTTTAAAGTTTTTAACTAATTCGATGAAATGATAAGTGTCCTTGACATACGCCGGGTGTTTGGTCGATAAGGGGTTCAAAAAATGGTCGATGTATTGCGCTGTTCCGTAGGTCTCGCTTCCGCAATCCGAAACGATAGGCCTGCCTGGTGGAGTCACAAACGGCGGATTCCATTGTTCCGGCTTTTTATGGATTTTGGGTAACATATAAAATCTCCTTGCCCTCGGTTCCCCGGTTCCAATCAGGTAATTTCTTTGTTTGGCCGTAATAAATTTTTTTCGATACAATTCCATCATAATTCTTTGTACCATTGGGATGGTCTCCAAATAAATCGGGCCGTCTAATTTTTTATAGTATTCCTGATCCTTTAATTGTCGATAACCTTCTTGAATGTATTGGTCTCGTCCCATAATTACTACCGAACTTCCTTTATCCGCCGGTTTTATTATTATATGTTTGTTAGACATCAATTCCCTTAACGCCCTTACTTCGGCCTGGGAGATATTTGGTCTCTCCCGTCGTGTCCATCCGAAACGTGCCAAATCTTTTTGGTCACCCTCAATCAGTGCTTTTAGTTCCGGTGACATCATTTCCGGGGGTGGCAACCAAGTGGACGGCCCTGAGAACGGTCGTTGTTCCTGCTCCGCCCTACCTTCAAAATATTCCATAATTCTAAGTTTCCGGTGGTAATCCTGTAAGTCCAATTTTCTTTGAATTTTTTGATTTTTGTATAAGTCAATCGTAGGTACAAATGTCAACCCCTTGCCTAATAATTTTAAATGTGCCTCCGTAGGGTGAAAGTCCTTGGTCAAAACCACTACATTCTCCGCCCCTCTGGGCAGTGTCTCCGGTATCCCCCTCCCTTCAAGGTTTAAGGGGGACACAAGTTTAAATAATCGATCCAATGCTCCAGCATGTGTAATGCTGTCAACTCGGTCCAATGAATGCAATCCCCCACCGTCTCAAAGTGTACCTCCGGCAGTAGGGGGATGCAGGGCATATGCCGGGAAATATGGTCGTTCATCTGCAACAGTACCCCCTGATGTTCTTCCTGGAGGTCGGTGGAGAAATGGATTAACGGGATCCAGATGTCTGCCTGTGGAAACCGCTTCTTGGCTTCCTTGAACGCACCCTGCAGTTGTTTGCAGGCTGTGGCCCTAAAGTTTTGCTCTTTACAGTTGATTCCGAATGACAACACTACTTTCTCCACTATGCCCACCACCTTCGCCTTCGCCATCAACAGTTCGGCATTGCGAAATGTGGCCCCCGGGAAGCTATCTATCTGCAAATCCGGGAGAGTGTGTTGTGGGAACCTGGACACATTCGAGTCTCCCAGAATCAACCACCGTTTGTTGACCGTCAACTCCCATTGTGTGTTTTTACGGTTGGTATTTGCATGCCTTGTTACTCTGAATCTCGGCCATTCCGGGGTGGGTGCGCAGTCCTCTTCTTCCTCGGATTCCCGAGTGTCTTCCTCTCTCGCCGATTCCGAATCCGAAGTGCTCTCTGTATCCTCTAATTCCAGTTCCATATTCTGTTCTTCCATCATCTCTGTATATATGTCGGCTCTTCTTCCACTGCCTATCAGAGGTAACGTGGGCGTCGTATCTAGGTCTGCCCCATGTGTGTCATCCATCAAACAACTCTGTTCCCCTTCACTCCTCGGTCCGTCTCTTTGTGTCGTGTTATCTCTCCCCCCTACATCTATCAGTTGTTCGACCGCCTGTGTGCTTGCTGTTCTTTCTTTTGTTTTTTCTCTTTTCCTCTCTCTCCTCTCTCTCCTCTGTGGCTTGGGCGAATCACCAAATTCCTGCTGGGGTCCCTCCGAAGCCACCGGTGCTTGCGTTGGTGGCCCCTCTACTTCATTCCTCTGTAGGGTTACGGGATCTTCCCCCGGCTCCGTCATGGTTCCAACGGAATTCCTAGCCACAGGTTCGGGTCTCGGCTGGTCAGGTTGTCGGACTTCTTGGTTGGATTGTTGGACTTCCTGTTGATCCGGGACTCCATCTTCTCCTAACGACTGGCCTATTCCCCCTGCCACTGGCGCACATGAGGCAATCCTTGCCCTTGCATGTTCGATGACTTGTCTCCTCAGTCGGGGAAGGTTTCGTTGGGCCCATCTCACTGCAACCTCAAATAGTTGGTTCCAATCTTGGATCCAATTGTCCGTTATTTCCCTCAATGTTTCCTCTAGGGAAGCCTGGTAATGGTCTTGGAGAATCACCAATGTTGTGTGGCCCCAATTTTTGGCATTCCCCCAAATTAACTCCTCCGTTATCGAGGAAGGGGAAGCCGGTTTGATCATCGTGGTCAAGATGTCCACCACCCTGTTGATCACTCTCGGCCCCTCGTAGTCTGGTCCGGGGGTCACATTTTCCAAGTGGTGTATCATCTTAATCACTTTTAGGAATCTTCGCACCCTCTGTCCCATTGCCGGATCCATTGGTTGTTGGTGCGTTCGAGTCTCCGTTCTCCATCTTGGCCATTGGTGATTCCTCCCCACTCCTTGACTCACTACAGATGCGTAGGAGCGAGACTGCGTGCGAGCTTGTCTTGGCGGACGACGGGAGGAGGTCCATTGACCTGAAGGTGGCACTGGCCAGTTAGGCGTGTAGGGCTGAGCCCCCCTGCCCCCTCTATTCGGGGGGGGCAGTAGAGAATGCTCTGGCCCCCCTCCAGTTGGGACCTCCCCCCTGTCGGGACTGGGAGATGGCCCCTTGCGGTCGTGTGTCCCTCCTGTGGGCACGGGCACGACGCCTCCCGTGCTGCACTAGTGTCCAACCCCCCTCCCTTGGGTCCATGTTGGTACACCGAGTATGAAATTGTATGTATTTTTTTTATGATTTTTTATGTTTTGTGATTTTTTTCTTTATTTTTATCTGATTTTGTAAATTTTTTTGGATTTTTTTTATTTTAAGAAATGTAAAAATAAACAAATAAACAAACACACAAACAAACAAGTAAACAAGCAAACAAATAAAGTTCTTAAACAAAAAAGACCTTAAAAGGCTTGGTGGGTGTGTTCTCGCGACGTTTCGGCCGCTGTGGGCCTTCTTCAGGCAAACACACCACTGATCAATTCACACAACTAATGCAGCTGGTGTTGATCCAACAAAAGCAAAGTGCAAAGTGAGGCACTTTCAACTTGCACTCCAACTTTAAAGTGTCTAAACCAAACTTGAAAGTTTCACTTGTCTTTTAACTTCTCCATTCTCTTTTTTCCTTCCTTCCCTTTCCCCATGAATTGAACCTTATAGATGATGTCTACCCATTCATGTATTTATATATTTATGTGTTTTTAGATATTTATTCATTTATTGATATATTTACATATTCATATAATTATATATTTATATGTTTATTTATTTATTTATTTATTGGGGTTAGGGTTAGGGTTAGGGTTGGGGGTAGGGTTAGGGTTAGGGTTGGGCCTAGGGTTAGGGTTAGGGTTAGGGTTAGGGTTAGGGTTAGGGTTAGGGCTAGGGTTAGGGTTAGGGTTAGGGTTAGGGCTAGGGTTAGGGTTAGGGTTAGGGTTAGGGCTAGGGTTAGGGTTAGGGCCAGGGTTAGGGTTAGGGTTAGGGTTAGGGCCAGGGTTAGGGTTAGGGTTAGGGTTAGGGCCAAGGTTAGGGTTAGGGTTAGGGTTAGGGTTAGGGTTAGGGTTAGGGTTAGGGTTAGGGTTAGGGGTTGGGGCTAGGGCCCCCATTCCTCCTCCCGTTCATCCACCTTTCTTCCCACCCTTTCTTCCTTTTAAGCCTTATTTAGTCCCCCCGGCATTTTAGTACCCAGAATCCGAATCCAATTCCTTTCTGCCCTTTTTCTATCCCTGTCTTCCCATCCCAAATTAGTTTGCAATCCCGCCACTCGCATTTCCCTTAACCCATGTCGTCCAAAATGGCGAACCAATGGCTTATCCATTCCTTTTTTGTTTTTAATGTTATATCTATGTTGCCACATTCTGATTCTAATCGAATTTTTGGTCTCGCCGACATATTGTTTTCTGCATTTTGCGCAAAATAGTACATATACACAATTGGATGTACTTAAAGTGAAATTTTGTTTGATTTTAATTACTCTGTTGTTCGTCCTATTAGTTATGAATTTAAGTTTATAAAAGTATTTCGGCGTGGGTTCCTTGGTCTCTCTCCGGAATGGTTTTATTCTTGCCTTGACCAACATGTCTCTGAGGCTTTTGTGTTTTCTGTAGGCTCTGATGGGGGTACATTTTGACCAGGCATCCATGTTCCCAAGTTTCTCTTTGTAGTTTTTCTTTATTATGGAGGTGATTACCCTACTTGCCGTGGAAAAATAGGTGATTATCGGAATGCCTCTTGTATCATCCTTTCTTGTCCTGTCCCTGAAAGTCTTCAGACAATGTTGCAGCATTGGCCTTCTATACCCCCGTTGTCTTAATGCCTTAAATAGAATCCTTACTGCTTCCCAAAAGTCTTCCTCCTGTGTACAAATCCGGTCAAATCGTAACAGTTGGGATTTAACTATGCCTCTAAAAGTATGTTTTGGGTGAAAACTATTCTTGAACAGAAGTGCGTGCGTGTCCGTTTCTTTAAAGAAAACTTTAATGTCTAATGTATTGTTTGTCCAAAATTTGGGTCCCTTATACACCGTTGTGTCCAAAAAATTGATTGAATTGTCATTGATTTCGTATTTTAATTTTATGGAGGGATCGTGTGAATTTAAAATGTCTATGAATTTTAGAAAGTCTTCCTTTGATCCCGACCAAATGCCCCATATATCGTCCAAATACCTTAAATAATGTAACGGCTGTATCGGGCATTTTCCTAAGGCCTCCTCCTCCCACTTGGCCATAAAAATGTTTGCATATGCGGGGGAGAACCTTTTCCCCATCGCCGTCCCCTTAATTTGCAAATAAAATTCAGAGTTGAATTCAAAGTCGTTCCGGGTTAAATTTATTTCCAATAGTTCCAAAATGGCCTTGTCCGGTCTTCTCTTATCTGGGTATTTATTAAATATGTATTTGACTGCTGCTAGTCCGGCTTTCGTGTCTATGTTCGTGTACATGTTGTTAACGTCCAGGGAAAAGAAAAATGAATTCACTGGGATTTTAAAGTTTTTAACTAATTCGATGAAATGATAAGTGTCCTTGACATACGCCGGGTGTTTGGTCGATAAGGGGTTCAAAAAATGGTCGATGTATTGCGCTGTTCCGTAGGTCTCGCTTCCGCAATCCGAAACGATAGGCCTGCCTGGTGGAGTCACAAACGGCGGATTCCATTGTTCCGGCTTTTTATGGATTTTGGGTAACATATAAAATCTCCTTGCCCTCGGTTCCCCGGTTCCAATCAGGTAATTTCTTTGTTTGGCCGTAATAATTTTTTTTCGATACAATTCCATCATAATTCTTTGTACCATTGGGATGGTCTCCAAATAAATCGGGCCGTCTAATTTTTTATAGTATTCCTGATCCTTTAATTGTCGATAACCTTCTTGAATGTATTGGTCTCGTCCCATAATTACTACCGAACTTCCTTTATCCGCCGGTTTTATTATTATATGTTTGTTAGACATCAATTCCCTTAACGCCCTTACTTCGGCCTGGGAGATATTTGGTCTCTCCCGTCGTGTCCATCCGAAACGTGCCAAATCTTTTTGGTCACCCTCAATCAGTGCTTTTAGTTCCGGTGACATCATTTCCGGGGGTGGCAACCAAGTGGACGGCCCTGAGAACGGTCGTTGTTCCTGCTCCGCCCTACCTTCAAAATATTCCATAATTCTAAGTTTCCGGTGGTAATCCTGTAAGTCCAATTTTCTTTGAATTTTTTGATTTTTGTATAAGTCAATCGTAGGTACAAATGTCAACCCCTTGCCTAATAATTTTAAATGTGCCTCCGTAGGGTGAAAGTCCTTGGTCAAAACCACTACATTCTCCGCCCCTCTGGGCAGTGTCTCCGGTATCCCCCTCCCTTCAAGGTTTAAGGGGGACACAAGTTTAAATAATCGATCCAATGCTCCAGCATGTGTAATGCTGTCAACTCGGTCCAATGAATGCAATCCCCCACCGTCTCAAAGTGTACCTCCGGCAGTAGGGGGATGCAGGGCATATGCCGGGAAATATGGTCGTTCATCTGCAACAGTACCCCCTGATGTTCTTCCTGGAGGTCGGTGGAGAAATTGATTAACGGGATCCAGATGTCTGCCTGTGGAAACCGCTTCTTGGCTTCCTTGAACGCACCCTGCAGTTGTTTGCAGGCTGTGGCCCTAAAGTTTTGCTCTTTACAGTTGATTCCGAATGACAACACTACTTTCTCCACTATGCCCACCACCTTCGCCTTCGCCATCAACAGTTCGGCATTGCGAAATGTGGCCCCCGGGAAGCTATCTATCTGCAAATCCGGGAGACTGTGTTGTGGGAACCTGGACACATTCGAGTCTCCCAGAATCAACCACCGTTTGTTGACCGTCAACTCCCATTGTGTGTTTTTACGGTTGGTATTTGCATGCCTTGTTACTCTGAATCTCGGCCATTCCGGGGTGGGTGCGCAGTCCTCTTCTTCCTCGGATTCCCGAGTGTCTTCCTCTCTCGCCGATTCCGAATCCGAAGTGCTCTCTGTATCCTCTAATTCCAGTTCCATATTCTGTTCTTCCATCATCTCTGTATATATGTCGGCTCTTCTTCCACTGCCCATCAGAGGTAACGTGGGTGTCGTATCTAGGTCTGCCCCATGTGTGTCATCCATCAAACAACTCTGTTCCCCTTCACTCCTCGGTCCGTCTCTTTGTGTCGTGTTATCTCTCCCCCCTACATCTATCAGTTGTTCGACCGCCTGTGTGCTTGCTGTTCTTTCTTTTGTTTTTTCTCTTTTCCTCTCTCTCCTCTCTCTCCTCTGTGGCTTGGGCGAATCACCAAATTCCTGCTGGGGTCCCTCCGAAGCCACCGGTGCTTGCGTTGGTGGCCCCTCTACTTCATTCCTCTGTAGGGTTACGGGATCTTCCCCCGGCTCCGTCATGGTTCCAACGGAATTCCTAGCCACAGGTTCGGGTCTCGGCTGGTCAGGTTGTCGGACTTCTTGGTTGGATTGTTGGACTTCCTGTTGATCCGGGACTCCATCTTCTCCTAACGACTGGCCTATTCCCCCTGCCACTGGCGCACATGAGGCAATCCTTGCCCTTGCATGTTCGATGACTTGTCTCCTCAGTCGGGGAAGGTTTCGTTGGGCCCATCTCACTGCAACCTCAAATAGTTGGTTCCAATCTTGGATCCAATTGTCCGTTATTTCCCTCAATGTTTCCTCTAGGGAAGCCTGGTAATGGTCTTGGAGAATCACCAATGTTGTGTGGCCCCAATTTTTGGCATTCCCCCAAATTAACTCCTCCGTTATCGAGGAAGGGGAAGCCGGTTTGATCATCGTGGTCAAGATGTCCACCACCCTGTTGATCACTCTCGGCCCCTCGTAGTCTGGTCCGGGGGTCACATTTTCCAAGTGGTGTATCATCTTAATCACTTTTAGGAATCTTCGCACCCTCTGTCCCATTGCCGGATCCATTGGTTGTTGGTGCGTTCGAGTCTCCGTTCTCCATCTTGGCCATTGGTGATTCCTCCCCACTCCTTGACTCACTACAGATGCGTAGGAGCGAGACTGCGTGCGAGCTTGTCTTGGCGGACGACGGGAGGAGGTCCATTGACCTGAAGGTGGCACTGGCCAGTTAGGCGTGTAGGGCTGAGCCCCCCTGCCCCCTCTATTCGGGGGGGCAGTAGAGAATGCTCTGGCCCCCCTCCAGTTGGGACCTCCCCCCTGTCGGGACTGGGAGATGGCCCCTTGCGGTCGTGTGTCCCTCCTGTGGGCACGGGCACGACGCCTCCCGTGCTGCACTAGTGTCCAACCCCCCTCCCTTGGGTCCATGTTGGTACACCGAGTATGAAATTGTATGTATTTTTTTATGATTTTTTATGTTTTGTGATTTTTTTCTTTATTTTTATCTGATTTTGTAAATTTTTTTGGATTTTTTTTATTTTAAGAAATGTAAAAATAAACAAATAAACAAACACACAAACAAACAAGTAAACAAGCAAACAAATAAAGTTCTTAAACAAAAAAGACCTTAAAAGGCTTGGTGGGTGTGTTCTCGCGACGTTTCGGCCGCTGTGGGCCTTCTTCAGGCAAACACACCACTGATCAATTCACACAACTAATGCAGCTGGTGTTGATCCAACAAAAGCAAAGTGCAAAGTGAGGCACTTTCAACTTGCACTCCAACTTTAAAGTGTCTAAACCAAACTTGAAAGTTTCACTTGTCTTTTAACTTCTCCATTCTCTTTTTTCCTTCCTTCCCTTTCCCCATGAATTGAACCTTATAGATGATGTCTACCCATTCATGTATTTATATATTTATGTGTTTTTAGATATTTATTCATTTATTGATATATTTACATATTTATATAATTATATATTTATATGTTTATTTATTTATTTATTTATTGGGGTTAGGGTTAGGGTTAGGGTTGGGGGTAGGGTTAGGGTTAGGGTTTGGCCTAGGGTTAGGGTTAGGGTTAGGGTTAGGGCTAGGGTTAGGGTTAGGGTTAGGGTTAGGGTTAGGGCTAGGGTTAGGGTTAGGGTTAGGGTTAGGGTTAGGGTTAGGGCCAGGGTTAGGGTTAGGGTTAGGGCCAGGGTTAGGGTTAGGGTTAGGGTTAGGGTTAGGGCCAAGGTTAGGGTTAGGGTTAGGGTTAGGGTTAGGGTTAGGGTTAGGGGTTGGGGCTAGGGCCCCCATTCCTCCTCCCGTTCATCCACCTTCCTTCCCACCCTTTCTTCCTTTTAAGCCTTATTTAGTCCCCCTGGCATTTTAGTACCCAGAATCCGAATCCAATTCCTTTCTGCCCTTTTTCTATCCCTGTCTTCCCATCCCAAATTAGTTTGCAATCCCGCCACTCGCATTTCCCTTAACCCATGTCGTCCAAAATGGCGAACCAATGGCTTATCCATTCCTTTTTTGTTTTTAATGTTATATCTATGTTGCCACATTCTGATTCTAATCGAATTTTTGGTCTCGCCGACATATTGTTTTCTGCATTTTGCGCAAAATAGTACATATACACAATTGGATGTACTTAAAGTGAAATTTTGTTTGATTTTAATTACTCTGTTGTTCGTCCTTTTAGTTATGAATTTAAGTTTATGAAGGTATTTCGGCGTGGGTTCCTTGGTCTCTCTCCGGAATGGTTTTATTCTTGCCTTGACCAACATGTCTCTGAGGCTTTTGTGTTTTCTGTAGGCTCTGATGGGGGTACATTTTGACCAGGCATCCATGTTCCCAAGTTTCTCTTTGTAGTTTTTCTTTATTATGGAGGTGATTACCCTACTTGCCGTGGAAAAATAGGTGATTATCGGAATGCCTCTTGTATCATCCTTTCTTGTCCTGTCCCTGAAAGTCTTCAGACAATGTTGCAGCATTGGCCTTCTATACCCCCGTTGTCTTAATGCCTTAAATAGAATCCTTACTGCTTCCCAAAAGTCTTCCTCCTGTGTACAAATCCGGTCAAATCGTAACAGTTGGGATTTAACTATGCCTCTAAAAGTATGTTTTGGGTGAAAACTATTCTTGAACAGAAGTGCGTGCGTGTCCGTTTCTTTAAAGAAAACTTTAATGTCTAATGTATTGTTTGTCCAAAATTTGGGTCCCTTATACACCGTTGTGTCCAAAAAATTGATTGAATTGTCATTGATTTCGTATTTTAATTTTATGGAGGGATCGTGTGAATTTAAAATGTCTATGAATTTTAGAAAGTCTTCCTTTGATCCCGACCAAATGCCCCATATATCGTCCAAATACCTTAAATAATGTAACGGCTGTATCGGGCATTTTCCTAAGGCCTCCTCCTCCCACTTGGCCATAAAAATGTTTGCATATGCGGGGGAGAACCTTTTCCCCATCGCCGTCCCCTTAATTTGCAAATAAAATTCAGAGTTGAATTCAAAGTCGTTCCGGGTTAAATTTATTTCCAATAGTTCCAAAATGGCCTTGTCCGGTCTTCTCTTATCTGGGTATTTATTAAATATGTATTTGACTGCTGCTAGTCCGGCTTTCGTGTCTATGTTCGTGTACATGTTGTTAACGTCCAGGGAAAAGAAAAATGAATTCACTGGGATTTTAAAGTTTTTAACTAATTCGATGAAATGATAAGTGTCCTTGACATACGCCGGGTGTTTGGTCGATAAGGGGTTCAAAAAATGGTCGATGTATTGCGCTGTTCCGTAGGTCTCGCTTCCGCAATCCGAAACGATAGGCCTGCCTGGTGGAGTCACAAACGGCGGATTCCATTGTTCCGGCTTTTTATGGATTTTGGGTAACATATAAAATCTCCTTGCCCTCGGTTCCCCGGTTCCAATCAGGTAATTTCTTTGTTTGGCCGTAATAAATTTTTTTCGATACAATTCCATCATAATTCTTTGTACCATTGGGATGGTCTCCAAATAAATCGGGCCGTCTAATTTTTTATAGTATTCCTGATCCTTTAATTGTCGATAACCTTCTTGAATGTATTGGTCTCGTCCCATAATTACTACCGAACTTCCTTTATCCGCCGGTTTTATTATTATATGTTTGTTAGACATCAATTCCCTTAACGCCCTTACTTCGGCCTGGGAGATATTTGGTCTCTCCCGTCGTGTCCATCCGAAACGTGCCAAATCTTTTTGGTCACCCTCAATCAGTGCTTTTAGTTCCGGTGACATCATTTCCGGGGGTGGCAACCAAGTGGACGGCCCTGAGAACGGTCGTTGTTCCTGCTCCGCCCTACCTTCAAAATATTCCATAATTCTAAGTTTCCGGTGGTAATCCTGTAAGTCCAATTTTCTTTGAATTTTTTGATTTTTGTATAAGTCAATCGTAGGTACAAATGTCAACCCCTTGCCTAATAATTTTAAATGTGCCTCCGTAGGGTGAAAGTCCTTGGTCAAAACCACTACATTCTCCGCCCCTCTGGGCAGTGTCTCCGGTATCCCCCTCCCTTCAAGGTTTAAGGGGGACACAAGTTTAAATAATCGATCCAATGCTCCAGCATGTGTAATGCTGTCAACTCGGTCCAATGAATGCAATCCCCCACCGTCTCAAAGTGTACCTCCGGCAGTAGGGGGATGCAGGGCATATGCCGGGAAATATGGTCGTTCATCTGCAACAGTACCCCCTGATGTTCTTCCTGGAGGTCGGTGGAGAAATTGATTAACGGGATCCAGATGTCTGCCTGTGGAAACCGCTTCTTGGCTTCCTTGAACGCACCCTGCAGTTGTTTGCAGGCTGTGGCCCTAAAGTTTTGCTCTTTACAGTTGATTCCGAATGACAACACTACTTTCTCCACTATGCCCACCACCTTCGCCTTCGCCATCAACAGTTCGGCATTGCGAAATGTGGCCCCCGGGAAGCTATCTATCTGCAAATCCGGGAGAGTGTGTTGTGGGAACCTGGACACATTCGAGTCTCCCAGAATCAACCACCGTTTGTTGACCGTCAACTCCCATTGTGTGTTTTTACGGTTGGTATTTGCATGCCTTGTTACTCTGAATCTCGGCCATTCCGGGGTGGGTGCGCAGTCCTCTTCTTCCTCGGATTCCCGAGTGTCTTCCTCTCTCGCCGATTCCGAATCCGAAGTGCTCTCTGTATCCTCTAATTCCAGTTCCATATTCTGTTCTTCCATCATCTCTGTATATATGTCGGCTCTTCTTCCACTGCCTATCAGAGGTAACGTGGGCGTCGTATCTAGGTCTGCCCCATGTGTGTCATCCATCAAACAACTCTGTTCCCCTTCACTCCTCGGTCCGTCTCTTTGTGTCGTGTTATCTCTCCCCCCTACATCTATCAGTTGTTCGACCGCCTGTGTGCTTGCTGTTCTTTCTTTTGTTTTTTCTCTTTTCCTCTCTCTCCTCTCTCTCCTCTGTGGCTTGGGCGAATCACCAAATTCCTGCTGGGGTCCCTCCGAAGCCACCGGTGCTTGCGTTGGTGGCCCCTCTACTTCATTCCTCTGTAGGGTTACGGGATCTTCCCCCGGCTCCGTCATGGTTCCAACGGAATTCCTAGCCACAGGTTCGGGTCTCGGCTGGTCAGGTTGTCGGACTTCTTGGTTGGATTGTTGGACTTCCTGTTGATCCGGGACTCCATCTTCTCCTAACGACTGGCCTATTCCCCCTGCCACTGGCGCACATGAGGCAATCCTTGCCCTTGCATGTTCGATGACTTGTCTCCTCAGTCGGGGAAGGTTTCGTTGGGCCCATCTCACTGCAACCTCAAATAGTTGGTTCCAATCTTGGATCCAATTGTCCGTTATTTCCCTCAATGTTTCCTCTAGGGAAGCCTGGTAATGGTCTTGGAGAATCACCAATGTTGTGTGGCCCCAATTTTTGGCATTCCCCCAAATTAACTCCTCCGTTATCGAGGAAGGGGAAGCCGGTTTGATCATCGTGGTCAAGATGTCCACCACCCTGTTGATCACTCTCGGCCCCTCGTAGTCTGGTCCGGGGGTCACATTTTCCAAGTGGTGTATCATCTTAATCACTTTTAGGAATCTTCGCACCCTCTGTCCCATTGCCGGATCCATTGGTTGTTGGTGCGTTCGAGTCTCCGTTCTCCATCTTGGCCATTGGTGATTCCTCCCCACTCCTTGACTCACTACAGATGCGTAGGAGCGAGACTGCGTGCGAGCTTGTCTTGGCGGACGACGGGAGGAGGTCCATTGACCTGAAGGTGGCACTGGCCAGTTAGGCGTGTAGGGCTGAGCCCCCCTGCCCCCTCTATTCGGGGGGGCAGTAGAGAATGCTCTGGCCCCCCTCCAGTTGGGACCTCCCCCCTGTCGGGACTGGGAGATGGCCCCTTGCGGTCGTGTGTCCCTCCTGTGGGCACGGGCACGACGCCTCCCGTGCTGCACTAGTGTCCAACCCCCCTCCCTTGGGTCCATGTTGGTACACCGAGTATGAAATTGTATGTATTTTTTTATGATTTTTTATGTTTTGTGATTTTTTTCTTTATTTTTATCTGATTTTGTAAATTTTTTTGGATTTTTTTTATTTTAAGAAATGTAAAAATAAACAAATAAACAAACACACAAACAAACAAGTAAACAAGCAAACAAATAAAGTTCTTAAACAAAAAAGACCTTAAAAGGCTTGGTGGGTGTGTTCTCGCGACGTTTCGGCCGCTGTGGGCCTTCTTCAGGCAAATACACCACTGATCAATTCACACAACTAATGCAGCTGGTGTTGATCCAACAAAAGCAAAGTGCAAAGTGAGGCACTTTCAACTTGCACTCCAACTTTAAAGTGTCTAAACCAAACTTGAAAGTTTCACTTGTCTTTTAACTTCTCCATTCTCTTTTTTCCTTCCTTCCCTTTCCCCATGAATTGAACCTTATAGATGATGTCTACCCATTCATGTATTTATATATTTATGTGTTTTTAGATATTTATTCATTTATTGATATATTTACATATTTATATAATTATATATTTATATGTTTATTTATTTATTTATTTATTGGGGTTAGGGTTAGGGTTAGGGTTGGGGGTAGGGTTAGGGTTAGGGTTGGGCCTAGGGTTAGGGTTAGGGTTAGGGTTAGGGTTAGGGTTAGGGCCAGGGTTAGGGTTAGGGTTAGGGCCAGGGTTAGGGTTAGGGTTAGGGTTAGGGTTAGGGCCAAGGTTAGGGTTAGGGTTAGGGTTAGGGTTAGGGTTAGGGGTTGGGGCTAGGGCCCCCATTCCTCCTCCCGTTCATCCACCTTCCTTCCCACCCTTTCTTCCTTTTAAGCCTTATTTAGTCCCCCCGGCATTTTAGTACCCAGAATCCGAATCCAATTCCTTTCTGCCCTTTTTCTATCCCTGTCTTCCCATCCCAAATTAGTTTGCAATCCCGCCACTCGCATTTCCCTTAACCCATGTCGTCCAAAATGGCGAACCAATGGCTTATCCATTCCTTTTTTGTTTTTAATGTTATATCTATGTTGCCACATTCTGATTCTAATCGAATTTTTGGTCTCGCCGACATATTGTTTTCTGCATTTTGCGCAAAATAGTACATATACACAATTGGATGTACTTAAAGTGAAATTTTGTTTGATTTTAATTACTCTGTTGTTCGTCCTATTAGTTATGAATTTAAGTTTATAAAAGTATTTCGGCGTGGGTTCCTTGGTCTCTCTCCGGAATGGTTTTATTCTTGCCTTGACCAACATGTCTCTGAGGCTTTTGTGTTTTCTGTAGGCTCTGATGGGGGTACATTTTGACCAGGCATCCATGTTCCCAAGTTTCTCTTTGTAGTTTTTCTTTATTATGGAGGTGATTACCCTACTTGCCGTGGAAAAATAGGTGATTATCGGAATGCCTCTTGTATCATCCTTTCTTGTCCTGTCCCTGAAAGTCTTCAGACAATGTTGCAGCATTGGCCTTCTATACCCCCGTTGTCTTAATGCCTTAAATAGAATCCTTACTGCTTCCCAAAAGTCTTCCTCCTGTGTACAAATCCGGTCAAATCGTAACAGTTGGGATTTAACTATGCCTCTAAAAGTATGTTTTGGGTGAAAACTATTCTTGAACAGAAGTGCGTGCGTGTCCGTTTCTTTAAAGAAAACTTTAATGTCTAATGTATTGTTTGTCCAAAATTTGGGTCCCTTATACACCGTTGTGTCCAAAAAATTGATTGAATTGTCATTGATTTCGTATTTTAATTTTATGGAGGGATCGTGTGAATTTAAAATGTCTATGAATTTTAGAAAGTCTTCCTTTGATCCCGACCAAATGCCCCATATATCGTCCAAATACCTTAAATAATGTAACGGCTGTATCGGGCATTTTCCTAAGGCCTCCTCCTCCCACTTGGCCATAAAAATGTTTGCATATGCGGGGGAGAACCTTTTCCCCATCGCCGTCCCCTTAATTTGCAAATAAAATTCAGAGTTGAATTCAAAGTCGTTCCGGGTTAAATTTATTTCCAATAGTTCCAAAATGGCCTTGTCCGGTCTTCTCTTATCTGGGTATTTATTAAATATGTATTTGACTGCTGCTAGTCCGGCTTTCGTGTCTATGTTCGTGTACATGTTGTTAACGTCCAGGGAAAAGAAAAATGAATTCACTGGGATTTTAAAGTTTTTAACTAATTCGATGAAATGATAAGTGTCCTTGACATACGCCGGGTGTTTGGTCGATAAGGGGTTCAAAAAATGGTCGATGTATTGCGCTGTTCCGTAGGTCTCGCTTCCGCAATCCGAAACGATAGGCCTGCCTGGTGGAGTCACAAACGGCGGATTCCATTGTTCCGGCTTTTTATGGATTTTGGGTAACATATAAAATCTCCTTGCCCTCGGTTCCCCGGTTCCAATCAGGTAATTTCTTTGTTTGGCCGTAATAAATTTTTTTCGATACAATTCCATCATAATTCTTTGTACCATTGGGATGGTCTCCAAATAAATCGGGCCGTCTAATTTTTTATAGTATTCCTGATCCTTTAATTGTCGATAACCTTCTTGAATGTATTGGTCTCGTCCCATAATTACTACCGAACTTCCTTTATCCGCCGGTTTTATTATTATATGTTTGTTAGACATCAATTCCCTTAACGCCCTTACTTCGGCCTGGGAGATATTTGGTCTCTCCCGTCGTGTCCATCCGAAACGTGCCAAATCTTTTTGGTCACCCTCAATCAGTGCTTTTAGTTCCGGTGACATCATTTCCGGGGGTGGCAACCAAGTGGACGGCCCTGAGAACGGTCGTTGTTCCTGCTCCGCCCTACCTTCAAAATATTCCATAATTCTAAGTTTCCGGTGGTAATCCTGTAAGTCCAATTTTCTTTGAATTTTTTGATTTTTGTATAAGTCAATCGTAGGTACAAATGTCAACCCCTTGCCTAATAATTTTAAATGTGCCTCCGTAGGGTGAAAGTCCTTGGTCAAAACCACTACATTCTCCGCCCCTCTGGGCAGTGTCTCCGGTATCCCCCTCCCTTCAAGGTTTAAGGGGGACACAAGTTTAAATAATCGATCCAATGCTCCAGCATGTGTAATGCTGTCAACTCGGTCCAATGAATGCAATCCCCCACCGTCTCAAAGTGTACCTCCGGCAGTAGGGGGATGCAGGGCATATGCCGGGAAATATGGTCGTTCATCTGCAACAGTACCCCCTGATGTTCTTCCTGGAGGTCGGTGGAGAAATTGATTAACGGGATCCAGATGTCTGCCTGTGGAAACCGCTTCTTGGCTTCCTTGAACGCACCCTGCAGTTGTTTGCAGGCTGTGGCCCTAAAGTTTTGCTCTTTACAGTTGATTCCGAATGACAACACTACTTTCTCCACTATGCCCACCACCTTCGCCTTCGCCATCAACAGTTCGGCATTGCGAAATGTGGCCCCCGGGAAGCTATCTATCTGCAAATCCGGGAGAGTGTGTTGTGGGAACCTGGACACATTCGAGTCTCCCAGAATCAACCACCGTTTGTTGACCGTCAACTCCCATTGTGTGTTTTTACGGTTGGTATTTGCATGCCTTGTTACTCTGAATCTCGGCCATTCCGGGGTGGGTGCGCAGTCCTCTTCTTCCTCGGATTCCCGAGTGTCTTCCTCTCTCGCCGATTCCGAATCCGAAGTGCTCTCTGTATCCTCTAATTCCAGTTCCATATTCTGTTCTTCCATCATCTCTGTATATATGTCGGCTCTTCTTCCACTGCCTATCAGAGGTAACGTGGGCGTCGTATCTAGGTCTGCCCCATGTGTGTCATCCATCAAACAACTCTGTTCCCCTTCACTCCTCGGTCCGTCTCTTTGTGTCGTGTTATCTCTCCCCCCTACATCTATCAGTTGTTCGACCGCCTGTGTGCTTGCTGTTCTTTCTTTTGTTTTTTCTCTTTTCCTCTCTCTCCTCTCTCTCCTCTGTGGCTTGGGCGAATCACCAAATTCCTGCTGGGGTCCCTCCGAAGCCACCGGTGCTTGCGTTGGTGGCCCCTCTACTTCATTCCTCTGTAGGGTTACGGGATCTTCCCCCGGCTCCGTCATGGTTCCAACGGAATTCCTAGCCACAGGTTCGGGTCTCGGCTGGTCAGGTTGTCGGACTTCTTGGTTGGATTGTTGGACTTCCTGTTGATCCGGGACTCCATCTTCTCCTAACGACTGGCCTATTCCCCCTGCCACTGGCGCACATGAGGCAATCCTTGCCCTTGCATGTTCGATGACTTGTCTCCTCAGTCGGGGAAGGTTTCGTTGGGCCCATCTCACTGCAACCTCAAATAGTTGGTTCCAATCTTGGATCCAATTGTCCGTTATTTCCCTCAATGTTTCCTCTAGGGAAGCCTGGTAATGGTCTTGGAGAATCACCAATGTTGTGTGGCCCCAATTTTTGGCATTCCCCCAAATTAACTCCTCCGTTATCGAGGAAGGGGAAGCCGGTTTGATCATCGTGGTCAAGATGTCCACCACCCTGTTGATCACTCTCGGCCCCTCGTAGTCTGGTCCGGGGGTCACATTTTCCAAGTGGTGTATCATCTTAATCACTTTTAGGAATCTTCGCACCCTCTGTCCCATTGCCGGATCCATTGGTTGTTGGTGCGTTCGAGTCTCCGTTCTCCATCTTGGCCATTGGTGATTCCTCCCCACTCCTTGACTCACTACAGATGCGTAGGAGCGAGACTGCGTGCGAGCTTGTCTTGGCGGACGACGGGAGGAGGTCCATTGACCTGAAGGTGGCACTGGCCAGTTAGGCGTGTAGGGCTGAGCCCCCCTGCCCCCTCTATTCGGGGGGGCAGTAGAGAATGCTCTGGCCCCCCTCCAGTTGGGACCTCCCCCCTGTCGGGACTGGGAGATGGCCCCTTGCGGTCGTGTGTCCCTCCTGTGGGCACGGGCACGACGCCTCCCGTGCTGCACTAGTGTCCAACCCCCCTCCCTTGGGTCCATGTTGGTACACCGAGTATGAAATTGTATGTATTTTTTTATGATTTTTTATGTTTTGTGATTTTTTTCTTTATTTTTATCTGATTTTGTAAATTTTTTTGGATTTTTTTTATTTTAAGAAATGTAAAAATAAACAAATAAACAAACACACAAACAAACAAGTAAACAAGCAAACAAATAAAGTTCTTAAACAAAAAAGACCTTAAAAGGCTTGGTGGGTGTGTTCTCGCGACGTTTCGGCCGCTGTGGGCCTTCTTCAGGCAAACACACCACTGATCAATTCACACAACTAATGCAGCTGGTGTTGATCCAACAAAAGCAAAGTGCAAAGTGAGGCACTTTCAACTTGCACTCCAACTTTAAAGTGTCTAAACCAAACTTGAAAGTTTCACTTGTCTTTTAACTTCTCCATTCTCTTTTTTCCTTCCTTCCCTTTCCCCATGAATTGAACCTTATAGATGATGTCTACCCATTCATGTATTTATATATTTATGTGTTTTTAGATATTTATTCATTTATTGATATATTTACATATTTATATAATTATATATTTATATGTTTATTTATTTATTTATTTATTGGGGTTAGGGTTAGGGTTAGGGTTGGGGGTAGGGTTAGGGTTAGGGTTGGGCCTAGGGTTAGGGTTAGGGTTAGGGTTAGGGTTAGGGCTAGGGTTAGGGTTAGGGTTAGGGTTAGGGTTAGGGCCAGGGTTAGGGTTAGGGTTAGGGCCAGGGTTAGGGTTAGGGTTAGGGTTAGGGCCAAGGTTAGGGTTAGGGTTAGGGTTAGGGTTAGGGTTAGGGTTAGGGTTAGGGGTTGGGGCTAGGGCCCCCATTCCTCCTCCCGTTCATCCACCTTCCTTCCCACCCTTTCTTCCTTTTAAGCCTTATTTAGTCCCCCCGGCATTTTAGTACCCAGAATCCGAATCCAATTCCTTTCTGCCCTTTTTCTATCCCTGTCTTCCCATCCCAAATTAGTTTGCAATCCCGCCACTCGCATTTCCCTTAACCCATGTCGTCCAAAATGGCGAACCAATGGCTTATCCATTCCTTTTTTGTTTTTAATGTTATATCTATGTTGCCACATTCTGATTCTAATCGAATTTTTGGTCTCGCCGACATATTGTTTTCTGCATTTTGCGCAAAATAGTACATATACACAATTGGATGTACTTAAAGTGAAATTTTGTTTGATTTTAATTACTCTGTTGTTCGTCCTATTAGTTATGAATTTAAGTTTATAAAAGTATTTCGGCGTGGGTTCCTTGGTCTCTCTCCGGAATGGTTTTATTCTTGCCTTGACCAACATGTCTCTGAGGCTTTTGTGTTTTCTGTAGGCTCTGATGGGGGTACATTTTGACCAGGCATCCATGTTCCCAAGTTTCTCTTTGTAGTTTTTCTTTATTATGGAGGTGATTACCCTACTTGCCGTGGAAAAATAGGTGATTATCGGAATGCCTCTTGTATCATCCTTTCTTGTCCTGTCCCTGAAAGTCTTCAGACAATGTTGCAGCATTGGCCTTCTATACCCCCGTTGTCTTAATGCCTTAAATAGAATCCTTACTGCTTCCCAAAAGTCTTCCTCCTGTGTACAAATCCGGTCAAATCGTAACAGTTGGGATTTAACTATGCCTCTAAAAGTATGTTTTGGGTGAAAACTATTCTTGAACAGAAGTGCGTGCGTGTCCGTTTCTTTAAAGAAAACTTTAATGTCTAATGTATTGTTTGTCCAAAATTTGGGTCCCTTATACACCGTTGTGTCCAAAAAATTGATTGAATTGTCATTGATTTCGTATTTTAATTTTATGGAGGGATCGTGTGAATTTAAAATGTCTATGAATTTTAGAAAGTCTTCCTTTGATCCCGACCAAATGCCCCATATATCGTCCAAATACCTTAAATAATGTAACGGCTGTATCGGGCATTTTCCTAAGGCCTCCTCCTCCCACTTGGCCATAAAAATGTTTGCATATGCGGGGGAGAACCTTTTCCCCATCGCCGTCCCCTTAATTTGCAAATAAAATTCAGAGTTGAATTCAAAGTCGTTCCGGGTTAAATTTATTTCCAATAGTTCCAAAATGGCCTTGTCCGGTCTTCTCTTATCTGGGTATTTATTAAATATGTATTTGACTGCTGCTAGTCCGGCTTTCGTGTCTATGTTCGTGTACATGTTGTTAACGTCCAGGGAAAAGAAAAATGAATTCACTGGGATTTTAAAGTTTTTAACTAATTCGATGAAATGATAGGTGTCCTTGACATACGCCGGGTGTTTGGTCGATAAGGGGTTCAAAAAATGGTCGATGTATTGCGCTGTTCCGTAGGTCTCGCTTCCGCAATCCGAAACGATAGGCCTGCCTGGTGGAGTCACAAACGGCGGATTCCATTGTTCCGGCTTTTTATGGATTTTGGGTAACATATAAAATCTCCTTGCCCTCGGTTCCCCGGTTCCAATCAGGTAATTTCTTTGTTTGGCCGTAATAAATTTTTTTCGATACAATTCCATCATAATTCTTTGTACCATTGGGATGGTCTCCAAATAAATCGGGCCGTCTAATTTTTTATAGTATTCCTGATCCTTTAATTGTCGATAACCTTCTTGAATGTATTGGTCTCGTCCCATAATTACTACCGAACTTCCTTTATCCGCCGGTTTTATTATTATATGTTTGTTAGACATCAATTCCCTTAACGCCCTTACTTCGGCCTGGGAGATATTTGGTCTCTCCCGTCGTGTCCATCCGAAACGTGCCAAATCTTTTTGGTCACCCTCAATCAGTGCTTTTAGTTCCGGTGACATCATTTCCGGGGGTGGCAACCAAGTGGACGGCCCTGAGAACGGTCGTTGTTCCTGCTCCGCCCTACCTTCAAAATATTCCATAATTCTAAGTTTCCGGTGGTAATCCTGTAAGTCCAATTTTCTTTGAATTTTTTGATTTTTGTATAAGTCAATCGTAGGTACAAATGTCAACCCCTTGCCTAATAAT
This sequence comes from Doryrhamphus excisus, assembly GCF_030265055.1. Taxonomy (NCBI): domain Eukaryota; kingdom Metazoa; phylum Chordata; class Actinopteri; order Syngnathiformes; family Syngnathidae; genus Doryrhamphus; species Doryrhamphus excisus. Next base: position 432,211 of record NW_026652245.1, read on the forward strand.
TTTAAATGTGCCTCCGTAGGGTGAAAGTCCTTGGTCAAAACCACTACATTCTCCGCCCCTCTGGGCAGTGTCTCCGGTATCCCCCTCCCTTCAAGGTTTAAGGGGGACACAAGTTTAAATAATCGATCCAATGCTCCAGCATGTGTAATGCTGTCAACTCGGTCCAATGAATGCAATCCCCCACCGTCTCAAAGTGTACCTCCGGCAGTAGGGGGATGCAGGGCATATGCCGGGAAATATGGTCGTTCATCTGCAACAGTACCCCCTGATGTTCTTCCTGGAGGTCGGTGGAGAAATTGATTAACGGGATCCAGATGTCTGCCTGTGGAAACCGCTTCTTGGCTTCCTTGAACGCACCCTGCAGTTGTTTGCAGGCTGTGGCCCTAAAGTTTTGCTCTTTACAGTTGATTCCGAATGACAACACTACTTTCTCCACTATGCCCACCACCTTCGCCTTCGCCATCAACAGTTCGGCATTGCGAAATGTGGCCCCCGGGAAGCTATCTATCTGCAAATCCGGGAGAGTGTGTTGTGGGAACCTGGACACATTCGAGTCTCCCAGAATCAACCACCGTTTGTTGACCGTCAACTCCCATTGTGTGTTTTTACGGTTGGTATTTGCATGCCTTGTTACTCTGAATCTCGGCCATTCCGGGGTGGGTGCGCAGTCCTCTTCTTCCTCGGATTCCCGAGTGTCTTCCTCTCTCGCCGATTCCGAATCCGAAGTGCTCTCTGTATCCTCTAATTCCAGTTCCATATTCTGTTCTTCCATCATCTCTGTATATATGTCGGCTCTTCTTCCACTGCCTATCAGAGGTAACGTGGGCGTCGTATCTAGGTCTGCCCCATGTGTGTCATCCATCAAACAACTCTGTTCCCCTTCACTCCTCGGTCCGTCTCTTTGTGTCGTGTTATCTCTCCCCCCTACATCTATCAGTTGTTCGACCGCCTGTGTGCTTGCTGTTCTTTCTTTTGTTTTTTCTCTTTTCCTCTCTCTCCTCTCTCTCCTCTGTGGCTTGGGCGAATCACCAAATTCCTGCTGGGGTCCCTCCGAAGCCACCGGTGCTTGCGTTGGTGGCCCCTCTACTTCATTCCTCTGTAGGGTTACGGGATCTTCCCCCGGCTCCGTCATGGTTCCAACGGAATTCCTAGCCACAGGTTCGGGTCTCGGCTGGTCAGGTTGTCGGACTTCTTGGTTGGATTGTTGGACTTCCTGTTGATCCGGGACTCCATCTTCTCCTAACGACTGGCCTATTCCCCCTGCCACTGGCGCACATGAGGCAATCCTTGCCCTTGCATGTTCGATGACTTGTCTCCTCAGTCGGGGAAGGTTTCGTTGGGCCCATCTCACTGCAACCTCAAATAGTTGGTTCCAATCTTGGATCCAATTGTCCGTTATTTCCCTCAATGTTTCCTCTAGGGAAGCCTGGTAATGGTCTTGGAGAATCACCAATGTTGTGTGGCCCCAATTTTTGGCATTCCCCCAAATTAACTCCTCCGTTATCGAGGAAGGGGAAGCCGGTTTGATCACCGTGGTCAAGATGTCCACCACCCTGTTGATCACTCTCGGCCCCTCGTAGTCTGGTCCGGGGGTCACATTTTCCAAGTGGTGTATCATCTTAATCACTTTTAGGAATCTTCGCACCCTCTGTCCCATTGCCGGATCCATTGGTTGTTGGTGCGTTCGAGTCTCCGTTCTCCATCTTGGCCATTGGTGATTCCTCCCCACTCCTTGACTCACTACAGATGCGTAGGAGCGAGACTGCGTGCGAGCTTGTCTTGGCGGACGACGGGAGGAGGTCCATTGACCTGAAGGTGGCACTGGCCAGTTAGGCGTGTAGGGCTGAGCCCCCCTGCCCCCTCTATTCGGGGGGGCAGTAGAGAATGCTCTGGCCCCCCTCCAGTTGGGACCTCCCCCCTGTCGGGACTGGGAGATGGCCCCTTGCGGTCGTGTGTCCCTCCTGTGGGCACGGGCACGACGCCTCCCGTGCTGCACTAGTGTCCAACCCCCCTCCCTTGGGTCCATGTTGGTACACCGAGTATGAAATTGTATGTATTTTTTTATGATTTTTTATGTTTTGTGATTTTTTTCTTTATTTTTATCTGATTTTGTAAATTTTTTTGGATTTTTTTTATTTTAAGAAATGTAAAAATAAACAAATAAACAAACACACAAACAAACAAGTAAACAAGCAAACAAATAAAGTTCTTAAACAAAAAAGACCTTAAAAGGCTTGGTGGGTGTGTTCTCGCGACGTTTCGGCCGCTGTGGGCCTTCTTCAGGCAAACACACCACTGATCAATTCACACAACTAATGCAGCTGGTGTTGATCCAACAAAAGCAAAGTGCAAAGTGAGGCACTTTCAACTTGCACTCCAACTTTAAAGTGTCTAAACCAAACTTGAAAGTTTCACTTGTCTTTTAACTTCTCCATTCTCTTTTTTCCTTCCTTCCCTTTCCCCATGAATTGAACCTTATAGATGATGTCTACCCATTCATGTATTTATATATTTATGTGTTTTTAGATATTTATTCATTTATTGATATATTTACATATTTATATAATTATATATTTATATGTTTATTTATTTATTTATTTATTGGGGTTAGGGTTAGGGTTAGGGTTGGGGGTAGGGTTAGGGTTAGGGTTGGGCCTAGGGTTAGGGTTAGGGTTAGGGTTAGGGTTAGGGTTAGGGCTAGGGTTAGGGTTAGGGTTAGGGTTAGGGTTAGGGTTAGGGCTAGGGTTAGGGTTAGGGTTAGGGCTAGGGTTAGGGTTAGGGTTAGGGCCAGGGTTAGGGTTAGGGTTAGGGCCAGGGTTAGGGTTAGGGTTAGGGTTAGGGCCAAGGTTAGGGTTAGGGTTAGGGTTAGGGTTAGGGTTAGGGTTAGGGGTTGGGGCTAGGGCCCCCATTCCTCCTCCCGTTCATCCACCTTCCTTCCCACCCTTTCTTCCTTTTAAGCCTTATTTAGTCCCCCCGGCATTTTAGTACCCAGAATCCGAATCCAATTCCTTTCTGCCCTTTTTCTATCCCTGTCTTCCCATCCCAAATTAGTTTGCAATCCCGCCACTCGCATTTCCCTTAACCCATGTCGTCCAAAATGGCGAACCAATGGCTTATCCATTCCTTTTTTGTTTTTAATGTTATATCTATGTTGCCACATTCTGATTCTAATCGAATTTTTGGTCTCGCCGACATATTGTTTTCTGCATTTTGCGCAAAATAGTACATATACACAATTGGATGTACTTAAAGTGAAATTTTGTTTGATTTTAATTACTCTGTTGTTCGTCCTATTAGTTATGAATTTAAGTTTATAAAAGTATTTCGGCGTGGGTTCCTTGGTCTCTCTCCGGAATGGTTTTATTCTTGCCTTGACCAACATGTCTCTGAGGCTTTTGTGTTTTCTGTAGGCTCTGATGGGGGTACATTTTGACCAGGCATCCATGTTCCCAAGTTTCTCTTTGTAGTTTTTCTTTATTATGGAGGTGATTACCCTACTTGCCGTGGAAAAATAGGTGATTATCGGAATGCCTCTTGTATCATCCTTTCTTGTCCTGTCCCTGAAAGTCTTCAGACAATGTTGCAGCATTGGCCTTCTATACCCCCGTTGTCTTAATGCCTTAAATAGAATCCTTACTGCTTCCCAAAAGTCTTCCTCCTGTGTACAAATCCGGTCAAATCGTAACAGTTGGGATTTAACTATGCCTCTAAAAGTATGTTTTGGGTGAAAACTATTCTTGAACAGAAGTGCGTGCGTGTCCGTTTCTTTAAAGAAAACTTTAATGTCTAATGTATTGTTTGTCCAAAATTTGGGTCCCTTATACACCGTTGTGTCCAAAAAATTGATTGAATTGTCATTGATTTCGTATTTTAATTTTATGGAGGGATCGTGTGAATTTAAAATGTCTATGAACTTTAGAAAGTCTTCCTTTGATCCCGACCAAATGCCCCATATATCGTCCAAATACCTTAAATAATGTAACGGCTGTATCGGGCATTTTCCTAAGGCCTCCTCCTCCCACTTGGCCATAAAAATGTTTGCATATGCGGGGGAGAACCTTTTCCCCATCGCCGTCCCCTTAATTTGCAAATAAAATTCAGAGTTGAATTCAAAGTCGTTCCGGGTTAAATTTATTTCCAATAGTTCCAAAATGGCCTTGTCCGGTCTTCTCTTATCTGGGTATTTATTAAATATGTATTTGACTGCTGCTAGTCCGGCTTTCGTGTCTATGTTCGTGTACATGTTGTTAACGTCCAGGGCAGGGGTCGGCAACCTTTACTATGAAAAGAGCCATTTCACCCACTTGCCCACTAAAGAAAAATAGCCTGGAGCCGCAAAACGTTGTATGTTTAAAACAACATTGGAGGGAAAAAAAAAGACGAGTTGGAGTACTCTTGCTAGTACTAGAGATAAACTTTTGTTTTTAAATGAGCTCTAATTTATTTATTAGAATTGTCAAATAACTCATTAATAATAATTAATAACTCAAATAACTCAAAGTATTACTCATTTCCCTTCATGTTAACCTGTCAGAGAGAACTGGATAGCATCCTGTCTGCTCATTCAGTCACCAGTCAGAACTCAGTCAGGATGCATTCATGGTCTCACACAAAGTTGGATTTTTGTAAACTCATAACAAAGACGTGCATTTTCACCACACGGGTGCTAAAAAATATTAAAGCATTGCAAAGGGAGCCGCAACAAAGAGGCTGGAGAGCCACATGCGGCTCTGGAGCCGCGGGTTGCTGACCCCTGCAGGGAAAAGAAAAATGAATTCACTGGGATTTTAAAGTTTTTAACTAATTCGATGAAATGATAAGTGTCCTTGACATACGCCGGGTGTTTGGTCGATAAGGGGTTCAAAAAATGGTCGATGTATTGCGCTGTTCCGTAGGTCTCGCTTCCGCAATCCGAAACGATAGGCCTGCCTGGTGGAGTCACAAACGGCGGATTCCATTGTTCCGGCTTTTTATGGATTTTGGGTAACATATAAAATCTCCTTGCCCTCGGTTCCCCGGTTCCAATCAGGTAATTTCTTTGTTTGGCCGTAATAAATTTTTTTCGATACAATTCCATCATAATTCTTTGTACCATTGGGATGGTCTCCAAATAAATCGGGCCGTCTAATTTTTTATAGTATTCCTGATCCTTTAATTGTCGATAACCTTCTTGAATGTATTGGTCTCGTCCCATAATTACTACCGAACTTCCTTTATCCGCCGGTTTTATTATTATATGTTTGTTAGACATCAATTCCCTTAACGCCCTTACTTCGGCCTGGGAGATATTTGGTCTCTCCCGTCGTGTCCATCCGAAACGTGCCAAATCTTTTTGGTCACCCTCAATCAGTGCTTTTAGTTCCGGTGACATCATTTCCGGGGGTGGCAACCAAGTGGACGGCCCTGAGAACGGTCGTTGTTCCTGCTCCGCCCTACCTTCAAAATATTCCATAATTCTAAGTTTCCGGTGGTAATCCTGTAAGTCCAATTTTCTTTGAATTTTTTGATTTTTGTATAAGTCAATCGTAGGTACAAATGTCAACCCCTTGCCTAATAATTTTAAATGTGCCTCCGTAGGGTGAAAGTCCTTGGTCAAAACCACTACATTCTCCGCCCCTCTGGGCAGTGTCTCCGGTATCCCCCTCCCTTCAAGGTTTAAGGGGGACACAAGTTTAAATAATCGATCCAATGCTCCAGCATGTGTAATGCTGTCAACTCGGTCCAATGAATGCAATCCCCCACCGTCTCAAAGTGTACCTCCGGCAGTAGGGGGATGCAGGGCATATGCCGGGAAATATGGTCGTTCATCTGCAACAGTACCCCCTGATGTTCTTCCTGGAGGTCGGTGGAGAAATTGATTAACGGGATCCAGATGTCTGCCTGTGGAAACCGCTTCTTGGCTTCCTTGAACGCACCCTGCAGTTGTTTGCAGGCTGTGGCCCTAAAGTTTTGCTCTTTACAGTTGATTCCGAATGACAACACTACTTTCTCCACTATGCCCACCACCTTCGCCTTCGCCATCAACAGTTCGGCATTGCGAAATGTGGCCCCCGGGAAGCTATCTATCTGCAAATCCGGGAGAGTGTGTTGTGGGAACCTGGACACATTCGAGTCTCCCAGAATCAACCACCGTTTGTTGACCGTCAACTCCCATTGTGTGTTTTTACGGTTGGTATTTGCATGCCTTGTTACTCTGAATCTCGGCCATTCCGGGGTGGGTGCGCAGTCCTCTTCTTCCTCGGATTCCCGAGTGTCTTCCTCTCTCGCCGATTCCGAATCCGAAGTGCTCTCTGTATCCTCTAATTCCAGTTCCATATTCTGTTCTTCCATCATCTCTGTATATATGTCGGCTCTTCTTCCACTGCCTATCAGAGGTAACGTGGGCGTCGTATCTAGGTCTGCCCCATGTGTGTCATCCATCAAACAACTCTGTTCCCCTTCACTCCTCGGTCCGTCTCTTTGTGTCGTGTTATCTCTCCCCCCTACATCTATCAGTTGTTCGACCGCCTGTGTGCTTGCTGTTCTTTCTTTTGTTTTTTCTCTTTTCCTCTCTCTCCTCTGTGGCTTGGGCGAATCACCAAATTCCTGCTGGGGTCCCTCCGAAGCCACCGGTGCTTGCGTTGGTGGCCCCTCTACTTCATTCCTCTGTAGGGTTACGGGATCTTCCCCCGGCTCCGTCATGGTTCCAACGGAATTCCTAGCCACAGGTTCGGGTCTCGGCTGGTCAGGTTGTCGGACTTCTTGGTTGGATTGTTGGACTTCCTGTTGATCCGGGACTCCATCTTCTCCTAACGACTGGCCTATTCCCCCTGCCACTGGCGCACATGAGGCAATCCTTGCCCTTGCATGTTCGATGACTTGTCTCCTCAGTCGGGGAAGGTTTCGTTGGGCCCATCTCACTGCAACCTCAAATAGTTGGTTCCAATCTTGGATCCAATTGTCCGTTATTTCCCTCAATGTTTCCTCTAGGGAAGCCTGGTAATGGTCTTGGAGAATCACCAATGTTGTGTGGCCCCAATTTTTGGCATTCCCCCAAATTAACTCCTCCGTTATCGAGGAAGGGGAAGCCGGTTTGATCATCGTGGTCAAGATGTCCACCACCCTGTTGATCACTCTCGGCCCCTCGTAGTCTGGTCCGGGGGTCACATTTTCCAAGTGGTGTATCATCTTAATCACTTTTAGGAATCTTCGCACCCTCTGTCCCATTGCCGGATCCATTGGTTGTTGGTGCGTTCGAGTCTCCGTTCTCCATCTTGGCCATTGGTGATTCCTCCCCACTCCTTGACTCACTACAGATGCGTAGGAGCGAGACTGCGTGCGAGCTTGTCTTGGCGGACGACGGGAGGAGGTCCATTGACCTGAAGGTGGCACTGGCCAGTTAGGCGTGTAGGGCTGAGCCCCCCTGCCCCCTCTATTCGGGGGGGCAGTAGAGAATGCTCTGGCCCCCCTCCAGTTGGGACCTCCCCCCTGTCGGGACTGGGAGATGGCCCCTTGCGGTCGTGTGTCCCTCCTGTGGGCACGGGCACAACGCCTCCCGTGCTGCACTAGTGTCCAACCCCCCTCCCTTGGGTCCATGTTGGTACACCGAGTATGAAATTGTATGTATTTTTTTATGATTTTTTATGTTTTGTGATTTTTTTCTTTATTTTTATCTGATTTTGTAAATTTTTTTGGATTTTTTTTATTTTAAGAAATGTAAAAATAAACAAATAAACAAACACACAAACAAACAAGTAAACAAGCAAACAAATAAAGTTCTTAAACAAAAAAGACCTTAAAAGGCTTGGTGGGTGTGTTCTCGCGACGTTTCGGCCGCTGTGGGCCTTCTTCAGGCAAACACACCACTGATCAATTCACACAACTAATGCAGCTGGTGTTGATCCAACAAAAGCAAAGTGCAAAGTGAGGCACTTTCAACTTGCACTCCAACTTTAAAGTGTCTAAACCAAACTTGAAAGTTTCACTTGTCTTTTAACTTCTCCATTCTCTTTTTTCCTTCCTTCCCTTTCCCCATGAATTGAACCTTATAGATGATGTCTACCCATTCATGTATTTATATATTTATGTGTTTTTTTAGATATTTATTCATTTATTGATATATTTACATATTTATATAATTATATATTTATATGTTTATTTATTTATTTATTTATTGGGGTTAGGGTTAGGGTTAGGGTTGGGGGTAGGGTTAGGGTTAGGGTTGGGCCTAGGGTTAGGGTTAGGGTTAGGGCTAGGGTTAGGGTTAGGGTTAGGGTTAGGGTTAGGGTTAGGGTTAGGGTTAGGGCTAGGGTTAGGGTTAGGGTTAGGGCTAGGGTTAGGGTTAGGGTTAGGGCCAGGGTTAGGGTTAGGGTTAGGGCCAGGGTTAGGGTTAGGGTTAGGGTTAGGGCCAAGGTTAGGGTTAGGGTTAGGGTTAGGGTTAGGGTTAGGGTTAGGGTTAGGGTTAGGGGTTGGGGCTAGGGCCCCCATTCCTCCTCCCGTTCATCCACCTTCCTTCCCACCCTTTCTTCCTTTTAAGCCTTATTTAGTCCCCCCGGCATTTTAGTACCCAGAATCCGAATCCAATTCCTTTCTGCCCTTTTTCTATCCCTGTCTTCCCATCCCAAATTAGTTTGCAATCCCGCCACTCGCATTTCCCTTAACCCATGTCGTCCAAAATGGCGAACCAATGGCTTATCCATTCCTTTTTTGTTTTTAATGTTATATCTATGTTGCCACATTCTGATTCTAATCGAATTTTTGGTCTCGCCGACATATTGTTTTCTGCATTTTGCGCAAAATAGTACATATACACAATTGGATGTACTTAAAGTGAAATTTTGTTTGATTTTAATTACTCTGTTGTTCGTCCTATTAGTTATGAATTTAAGTTTATAAAAGTATTTCGGCGTGGGTTCCTTGGTCTCTCTCCGGAATGGTTTTATTCTTGCCTTGACCAACATGTCTCTGAGGCTTTTGTGTTTTCTGTAGGCTCTGATGGGGGTACATTTTGACCAGGCATCCATGTTCCCAAGTTTCTCTTTGTAGTTTTTCTTTATTATGGAGGTGATTACCCTACTTGCCGTGGAAAAATAGGTGATTATCGGAATGCCTCTTGTATCATCCTTTCTTGTCCTGTCCCTGAAAGTCTTCAGACAATGTTGCAGCATTGGCCTTCTATACCCCCGTTGTCTTAATGCCTTAAATAGAATCCTTACTGCTTCCCAAAAGTCTTCCTCCTGTGTACAAATCCGGTCAAATCGTAACAGTTGGGATTTAACTATGCCTCTAAAAGTATGTTTTGGGTGAAAACTATTCTTGAACAGAAGTGCGTGCGTGTCCGTTTCTTTAAAGAAAACTTTAATGTCTAATGTATTGTTTGTCCAAAATTTGGGTCCCTTATACACCGTTGTGTCCAAAAAATTGATTGAATTGTCATTGATTTCGTATTTTAATTTTATGGAGGGATCGTGTGAATTTAAAATGTCTATGAATTTTAGAAAGTCTTCCTTTGATCCCGACCAAATGCCCCATATATCGTCCAAATACCTTAAATAATGTAACGGCTGTATCGGGCATTTTCCTAAGGCCTCCTCCTCCCACTTGGCCATAAAAATGTTTGCATATGCGGGGGAGAACCTTTTCCCCATCGCCGTCCCCTTAATTTGCAAATAAAATTCAGAGTTGAATTCAAAGTCGTTCCGGGTTAAATTTATTTCCAATAGTTCCAAAATGGCCTTGTCCGGTCTTCTCTTATCTGGGTATTTATTAAATATGTATTTGACTGCTGCTAGTCCGGCTTTCGTGTCTATGTTCGTGTACATGTTGTTAACGTCCAGGGAAAAGAAAAATGAATTCACTGGGATTTTAAAGTTTTTAACTAATTCGATGAAATGATAAGTGTCCTTGACATACGCCGGGTGTTTGGTCGATAAGGGGTTCAAAAAATGGTCGATGTATTGCGCTGTTCCGTAGGTCTCGCTTCCGCAATCCGAAACGATAGGCCTGCCTGGTGGAGTCACAAACGGCGGATTCCATTGTTCCGGCTTTTTATGGATTTTGGGTAACATATAAAATCTCCTTGCCCTCGGTTCCCCGGTTCCAATCAGGTAATTTCTTTGTTTGGCCGTAATAAATTTTTTTCGATACAATTCCATCATAATTCTTTGTACCATTGGGATGGTCTCCAAATAAATCGGGCCGTCTAATTTTTTATAGTATTCCTGATCCTTTAATTGTCGATAACCTTCTTGAATGTATTGGTCTCGTCCCATAATTACTACCGAACTTCCTTTATCATCCGGTTTTATTATTATATGTTTGTTAGACATCAATTCCCTTAACGCCCTTACTTCGGCCTGGGAGATATTTGGTCTCTCCCGTCGTGTCCATCCGAAACGTGCCAAATCTTTTTGGTCACCCTCAATCAGTGCTTTTAGTTCCGGTGACATCATTTCCGGGGGTGGCAACCAAGTGGACGGCCCTGAGAACGGTCGTTGTTCCTGCTCCGCCCTACCTTCAAAATATTCCATAATTCTAAGTTTCCGGTGGTAATCCTGTAAGTCCAATTTTCTTTGAATTTTTTGATTTTTGTATAAGTCAATCGTAGGTACAAATGTCAACCCCTTGCCTAATAATTTTAAATGTGCCTCCGTAGGGTGAAAGTCCTTGGTCAAAACCACTACATTCTCCGCCCCTCTGGGCAGTGTCTCCGGTATCCCCCTCCCTTCAAGGTTTAAGGGGGACACAAGTTTAAATAATCGATCCAATGCTCCAGCATGTGTAATGCTGTCAACTCGGTCCAATGAATGCAATCCCCCACCGTCTCAAAGTGTACCTCCGGCAGTAGGGGGATGCAGGGCATATGCCGGGAAATATGGTCGTTCATCTGCAACAGTACCCCCTGATGTTCTTCCTGGAGGTCGGTGGAGAAATTGATTAACGGGATCCAGATGTCTGCCTGTGGAAACCGCTTCTTGGCTTCCTTGAACGCACCCTGCAGTTGTTTGCAGGCTGTGGCCCTAAAGTTTTGCTCTTTACAGTTGATTCCGAATGACAACACTACTTTCTCCACTATGCCCACCACCTTCGCCTTCGCCATCAACAGTTCGGCATTGCGAAATGTGGCCCCCGGGAAGCTATCTATCTGCAAATCCGGGAGAGTGTGTTGTGGGAACCTGGACACATTCGAGTCTCCCAGAATCAACCACCGTTTGTTGACCGTCAACTCCCATTGTGTGTTTTTACGGTTGGTATTTGCATGCCTTGTTACTCTGAATCTCGGCCATTCCGGGGTGGGTGCGCAGTCCTCTTCTTCCTCGGATTCCCGAGTGTCTTCCTCTCTCGCCGATTCCGAATCCGAAGTGCTCTCTGTATCCTCTAATTCCAGTTCCATATTCTGTTCTTCCATCATCTCTGTATATATGTCGGCTCTTCTTCCACTGCCTATCAGAGGTAACGTGGGCGTCGTATCTAGGTCTGCCCCATGTGTGTCATCCATCAAACAACTCTGTTCCCCTTCACTCCTCGGTCCGTCTCTTTGTGTCGTGTTATCTCTCCCCCCTACATCTATCAGTTGTTCGACCGCCTGTGTGCTTGCTGTTCTTTCTTTTGTTTTTTCTCTTTTCCTCTCTCTCCTCTCTCTCCTCTGTGGCTTGGGCGAATCACCAAATTCCTGCTGGGGTCCCTCCGAAGCCACCGGTGCTTGCGTTGGTGGCCCCTCTACTTCATTCCTCTGTAGGGTTACGGGATCTTCCCCCGGCTCCGTCATGGTTCCAACGGAATTCCTAGCCACAGGTTCGGGTCTCGGCTGGTCAGGTTGTCGGACTTCTTGGTTGGATTGTTGGACTTCCTGTTGATCCGGGACTCCATCTTCTCCTAACGACTGGCCTATTCCCCCTGCCACTGGCGCACATGAGGCAATCCTTGCCCTTGCATGTTCGATGACTTGTCTCCTCAGTCGGGGAAGGTTTCGTTGGGCCCATCTCACTGCAACCTCAAATAGTTGGTTCCAATCTTGGATCCAATTGTCCGTTATTTCCCTCAATGTTTCCTCTAGGGAAGCCTGGTAATGGTCTTGGAGAATCACCAATGTTGTGTGGCCCCAATTTTTGGCATTCCCCCAAATTAACTCCTCCGTTATCGAGGAAGGGGAAGCCGGTTTGATCATCGTGGTCAAGATGTCCACCACCCTGTTGATCACTCTCGGCCCCTCGTAGTCTGGTCCGGGGGTCACATTTTCCAAGTGGTGTATCATCTTAATCACTTTTAGGAATCTTCGCACCCTCTGTCCCATTGCCGGATCCATTGGTTGTTGGTGCGTTCGAGTCTCCGTTCTCCATCTTGGCCATTGGTGATTCCTCCCCACTCCTTGACTCACTACAGATGCGTAGGAGCGAGACTGCGTGCGAGCTTGTCTTGGCGGACGACGGGAGGAGGTCCATTGACCTGAAGGTGGCACTGGCCAGTTAGGCGTGTAGGGCTGAGCCCCCCTGCCCCCTCTATTCGGGGGGGCAGTAGAGAATGCTCTGGCCCCCCTCCAGTTGGGACCTCCCCCCTGTCGGGACTGGGAGATGGCCCCTTGCGGTCGTGTGTCCCTCCTGTGGGCACGGGCACGACGCCTCCCGTGCTGCACTAGTGTCCAACCCCCCTCCCTTGGGTCCATGTTGGTACACCGAGTATGAAATTGTATGTATTTTTTTATGATTTTTTATGTTTTGTGATTTTTTTCTTTATTTTTATCTGATTTTGTAAATTTTTTTGGATTTTTTTTATTTTAAGAAATGTAAAAATAAACAAATAAACAAACACACAAACAAACAAGTAAACAAGCAAACAAATAAAGTTCTTAAACAAAAAAGACCTTAAAAGGCTTGGTGGGTGTGTTCTCGCGACGTTTCGGCCGCTGTGGGCCTTCTTCAGGCAAACACACCACTGATCAATTCACACAACTAATGCAGCTGGTGTTGATCCAACAAAAGCAAAGTGCAAAGTGAGGCACTTTCAACTTGCACTCCAACTTTAAAGTGTCTAAACCAAACTTGAAAGTTTCACTTGTCTTTTAACTTCTCCATTCTCTTTTTTCCTTCCTTCCCTTTCCCCATGAATTGAACCTTATAGATGATGTCTACCCATTCATGTATTTATATATTTATGTGTTTTTAGATATTTATTCATTTATTGATATATTTACATATTTATATAATTATATATTTATATGTTTATTTATTTATTTATTTATTGGGGTTAGGGTTAGGGTTAGGGTTGGGGGTAGGGTTAGGGTTAGGGTTGGGCCTAGGGTTAGGGTTAGGGTTAGGGCTAGGGTTAGGGTTAGGGTTAGGGTTAGGGTTAGGGTTAGGGCTAGGGTTAGGGTTAGGGTTAGGGTTAGGGTTAGGGCTAGGGTTAGGGTTAGGGTTAGGGCCAGGGTTAGGGTTAGGGTTAGGGCCAGGGTTAGGGTTAGAGTTAGGGTTAGGGTTAGGGCCAAGGTTAGGGTTAGGGTTAGGGTTAGGGTTAGGGTTAGGGGTTGGGGCTAGGGCCCCCATTCCTCCTCCCGTTCATCCACCTTCCTTCCCACCCTTTCTTCCTTTTAAGCCTTATTTAGTCCCCCCGGCATTTTAGTACCCAGAATCCGAATCCAATTCCTTTCTGCCCTTTTTCTATCCCTGTCTTCCCATCCCAAATTAGTTTGCAATCCCGCCACTCGCATTTCCCTTAACCCATGTCGTCCAAAATGGCGAACCAATGGCTTATCCATTCCTTTTTTGTTTTTAATGTTATATCTATGTTGCCACATTCTGATTCTAATCGAATTTTTGGTCTCGCCGACATATTGTTTTCTGCATTTTGCGCAAAATAGTACATATACACAATTGGATGTACTTAAAGTGAAATTTTGTTTGATTTTAATTACTCTGTTGTTCGTCCTATTAGTTATGAATTTAAGTTTATAAAAGTATTTCGGCGTGGGTTCCTTGGTCTCTCTCCGGAATGGTTTTATTCTTGCCTTGACCAACATGTCTCTGAGGCTTTTGTGTTTTCTGTAGGCTCTGATGGGGGTACATTTTGACCAGGCATCCATGTTCCCAAGTTTCTCTTTGTAGTTTTTCTTTATTATGGAGGTGATTACCCTACTTGCCGTGGAAAAATAGGTGATTATCGGAATGCCTCTTGTATCATCCTTTCTTGTCCTGTCCCTGAAAGTCTTCAGACAATGTTGCAGCATTGGCCTTCTATACCCCCGTTGTCTTAATGCCTTAAATAGAATCCTTACTGCTTCCCAAAAGTCTTCCTCCTGTGTACAAATCCGGTCAAATCGTAACAGTTGGGATTTAACTATGCCTCTAAAAGTATGTTTTGGGTGAAAACTATTCTTGAACAGAAGTGCGTGCGTGTCCGTTTCTTTAAAGAAAACTTTAATGTCTAATGTATTGTTTGTCCAAAATTTGGGTCCCTTATACACCGTTGTGTCCAAAAAATTGATTGAATTGTCATTGATTTCGTATTTTAATTTTATGGAGGGATCGTGTGAATTTAAAATGTCTATGAATTTTAGAAAGTCTTCCTTTGATCCCGACCAAATGCCCCATATATCGTCCAAATACCTTAAATAATGTAACGGCTGTATCGGGCATTTTCCTAAGGCCTCCTCCTCCCACTTGGCCATAAAAATGTTTGCATATGCGGGGGAGAACCTTTTCCCCATCGCCGTCCCCTTAATTTGCAAATAAAATTCAGAGTTGAATTCAAAGTCGTTCCGGGTTAAATTTATTTCCAATAGTTCCAAAATGGCCTTGTCCGGTCTTCTCTTATCTGGGTATTTATTAAATATGTATTTGACTGCTGCTAGTCCGGCTTTCGTGTCTATGTTCGTGTACATGTTGTTAACGTCCAGGGAAAAGAAAAATGAATTCACTGGGATTTTAAAGTTTTTAACTAATTCGATGAAATGATAAGTGTCCTTGACATACGCCGGGTGTTTGGTCGATAAGGGGTTCAAAAAATGGTCGATGTATTGCGCTGTTCCGTAGGTCTCGCTTCCGCAATCCGAAACGATAGGCCTGCCTGGTGGAGTCACAAACGGCGGATTCCATTGTTCCGGCTTTTTATGGATTTTGGGTAACATATAAAATCTCCTTGCCCTCGGTTCCCCGGTTCCAATCAGGTAATTTCTTTGTTTGGCCGTAATAAATTTTTTTCGATACAATTCCATCATAATTCTTTGTACCATTGGGATGGTCTCCAAATAAATCGGGCCGTCTAATTTTTTATAGTATTCCTGATCCTTTAATTGTCGATAACCTTCTTGAATGTATTGGTCTCGTCCCATAATTACTACCGAACTTCCTTTATCCGCCGGTTTTATTATTATATGTTTGTTAGACATCAATTCCCTTAACGCCCTTACTTCGGCCTGGGAGATATTTGGTCTCTCCCGTCGTGTCCATCCGAAACGTGCCAAATCTTTTTGGTCACCCTCAATCAGTGCTTTTAGTTCCGGTGACATCATTTCCGGGGGTGGCAACCAAGTGGACGGCCCTGAGAACGGTCGTTGTTCCTGCTCCGCCCTACCTTCAAAATATTCCATAATTCTAAGTTTCCGGTGGTAATCCTGTAAGTCCAATTTTCTTTGAATTTTTTGATTTTTGTATAAGTCAATCGTAGGTACAAATGTCAACCCCTTGCCTAATAATTTTAAATGTGCCTCCGTAGGGTGAAAGTCCTTGGTCAAAACCACTACATTCTCCGCCCCTCTGGGCAGTGTCTCCGGTATCCCCCTCCCTTCAAGGTTTAAGGGGGACACAAGTTTAAATAATCGATCCAATGCTCCAGCATGTGTAATGCTGTCAACTCGGTCCAATGAATGCAATCCCCCACCGTCTCAAAGTGTACCTCCGGCAGTAGGGGGATGCAGGGCATATGCCGGGAAATATGGTCGTTCATCTGCAACAGTACCCCCTGATGTTCTTCCTGGAGGTCGGTGGAGAAATTGATTAACGGGATCCAGATGTCTGCCTGTGGAAACCGCTTCTTGGCTTCCTTGAACGCACCCTGCAGTTGTTTGCAGGCTGTGGCCCTAAAGTTTTGCTCTTTACAGTTGATTCCGAATGACAACACTACTTTCTCCACTATGCCCACCACCTTCGCCTTCGCCATCAACAGTTCGGCATTGCGAAATGTGGCCCCCGGGAAGCTATCTATCTGCAAATCCGGGAGAGTGTGTTGTGGGAACCTGGACACATTCGAGTCTCCCAGAATCAACCACCGTTTGTTGACCGTCAACTCCCATTGTGTGTTTTTACGGTTGGTATTTGCATGCCTTGTTACTCTGAATCTCGGCCATTCCGGGGTGGGTGCGCAGTCCTCTTCTTCCTCGGATTCCCGAGTGTCTTCCTCTCTCGCCGATTCCGAATCCGAAGTGCTCTCTGTATCCTCTAATTCCAGTTCCATATTCTGTTCTTCCATCATCTCTGTATATATGTCGGCTCTTCTTCCACTGCCTATCAGAGGTAACGTGGGCGTCGTATCTAGGTCTGCCCCATGTGTGTCATCCATCAAACAACTCTGTTCCCCTTCACTCCTCGGTCCGTCTCTTTGTGTCGTGTTATCTCTCCCCCCTACATCTATCAATTGTTCGACCGCCTGTGTGCTTGCTGTTCTTTCTTTTGTTTTTTCTCTTTTCCTCTCTCTCCTCTCTCTCCTCTGTGGCTTGGGCGAATCACCAAATTCCTGCTGGGGTCCCTCCGAAGCCACCGGTGCTTGCGTTGGTGGCCCCTCTACTTCATTCCTCTGTAGGGTTACGGGATCTTCCCCCGGCTCCGTCATGGTTCCAACGGAATTCCTAGCCACAGGTTCGGGTCTCGGCTGGTCAGGTTGTCGGACTTCTTGGTTGGATTGTTGGACTTCCTGTTGATCCGGGACTCCATCTTCTCCTAACGACTGGCCTATTCCCCCCGCCACTGGCGCACATGAGGCAATCCTTGCCCTTGCATGTTCGATGACTTGTCTCCTCAGTCGGGGAAGGTTTCGTTGGGCCCATCTCACTGCAACCTCAAATAGTTGGTTCCAATCTTGGATCCAATTGTCCGTTATTTCCCTCAATGTTTCCTCTAGGGAAGCCTGGTAATGGTCTTGGAGAATCACCAATGTTGTGTGGCCCCAATTTTTGGCATTCCCCCAAATTAACTCCTCCGTTATCGAGGAAGGGGAAGCCGGTTTGATCATCGTGGTCAAGATGTCCACCACCCTGTTGATCACTCTCGGCCCCTCGTAGTCTGGTCCGGGGGTCACATTTTCCAAGTGGTGTATCATCTTAATCACTTTTAGGAATCTTCGCACCCTCTGTCCCATTGCCGGATCCATTGGTTGTTGGTGCGTTCGAGTCTCCGTTCTCCATCTTGGCCATTGGTGATTCCTCCCCACTCCTTGACTCACTACAGATGCGTAGGAGCGAGACTGCGTGCGAGCTTGTCTTGGCGGACGACGGGAGGAGGTCCATTGACCTGAAGGTGGCACTGGCCAGTTAGGCGTGTAGGGCTGAGCCCCCCTGCCCCCTCTATTCGGGGGGGCAGTAGAGAATGCTCTGGCCCCCCTCCAGTTGGGACCTCCCCCCTGTCGGGACTGGGAGATGGCCCCTTGCGGTCGTGTGTCCCTCCTGTGGGCACGGGCACGACGCCTCCCGTGCTGCACTAGTGTCCAACCCCCCTCCCTTGGGTCCATGTTGGTACACCGAGTATGAAATTGTATGTATTTTTTTATGATTTTTTATGTTTTGTGATTTTTTTCTTTATTTTTATCTGATTTTGTAATTTTTTTTGGATTTTTTTTATTTTAAGAAATGTAAAAATAAACAAATAAACAAACACACAAACAAACAAGTAAACAAGCAAACAAATAAAGTTCTTAAACAAAAAAGACCTTAAAAGGCTTGGTGGGTGTGTTCTCGCGACGTTTCGGCCGCTGTGGGCCTTCTTCAGGCAAACACACCACTGATCAATTCACACAACTAATGCAGCTGGTGTTGATCCAACAAAAGCAAAGTGCAAAGTGAGGCACTTTCAACTTGCACTCCAACTTTAAAGTGTCTAAACCAAACTTGAAAGTTTCACTTGTCTTTTAACTTCTCCATTCTCTTTTTTCCTTCCTTCCCTTTCCCCATGAATTGAACCTTATAGATGATGTCTACCCATTCATGTATTTATATATTTATGTGTTTTTAGATATTTATTCATTTATTGATATATTTACATATTTATATAATTATATATTTATATGTTTATTTATTTATTTATTTATTGGGGTTAGGGTTAGGGTTAGGGTTGGGGGTAGGGTTAGGGTTAGGGTTGGGCCTAGGGTTAGGGTTAGGGTTAGGGTTAGGGTTAGGGTTAGGGCTAGGGTTAGGGTTAGGGTTAGGGTTAGGGTTAGGGCTAGGGTTAGGGTTAGGGTTAGGGCCAGGGTTAGGGTTAGGGTTAGGGCCAGGGTTAGGGTTAGGGTTAGGGTTAGGGTTAGGGTTAGGGCCAAGGTTAGGGTTAGGGTTAGGGTTAGGGTTAGGGTTAGGGTTAGGGGTTGGGGCTAGGGCCCCCATTCCTCCTCACGTTCATCCACCTTCCTTCCCACCCTTTCTTCCTTTTAAGCCTTATTTAGTCCCCCCGGCATTTTAGTACCCAGAATCCGAATCCAATTCCTTTCTGCCCTTTTTCTATCCCTGTCTTCCCATCCCAAATTAGTTTGCAATCCCGCCACTCGCATTTCCCTTAACCCATGTCGTCCAAAATGGCGAACCAATGGCTTATCCATTCCTTTTTTGTTTTTAATGTTATATCTATGTTGCCACATTCTGATTCTAATCGAATTTTTGGTCTCGCCGACATATTGTTTTCTGCATTTTGCGCAAAATAGTACATATACACAATTGGATGTACTTAAAGTGAAATTTTGTTTGATTTTAATTACTCTGTTGTTCGTCCTATTAGTTATGAATTTAAGTTTATAAAAGTATTTCGGCGTGGGTTCCTTGGTCTCTCTCCGGAATGGTTTTATTCTTGCCTTGACCAACATGTCTCTGAGGCTTTTGTGTTTTCTGTAGGCTCTGATGGGGGTACATTTTGACCAGGCATCCATGTTCCCAAGTTTCTCTTTGTAGTTTTTCTTTATTATGGAGGTGATTACCCTACTTGCCGTGGAAAAATAGGTGATTATCGGAATGCCTCTTGTATCATCCTTTCTTGTCCTGTCCCTGAAAGTCTTCAGACAATGTTGCAGCATTGGCCTTCTATACCCCCGTTGTCTTAATGCCTTAAATAGAATCCTTACTGCTTCCCAAAAGTCTTCCTCCTGTGTACAAATCCGGTCAAATCGTAACAGTTGGGATTTAACTATGCCTCTAAAAGTATGTTTTGGGTGAAAACTATTCTTGAACAGAAGTGCGTGCGTGTCCGTTTCTTTAAAGAAAACTTTAATGTCTAATGTATTGTTTGTCCAAAATTTGGGTCCCTTATACACCGTTGTGTCCAAAAAATTGATTGAATTGTCATTGATTTCGTATTTTAATTTTATGGAGGGATCGTGTGAATTTAAAATGTCTATGAATTTTAGAAAGTCTTCCTTTGATCCCGACCAAATGCCCCATATATCGTCCAAATACCTTAAATAATGTAACGGCTGTATCGGGCATTTTCCTAAGGCCTCCTCCTCCCACTTGGCCATAAAAATGTTTGCATATGCGGGGGAGAACCTTTTCCCCATCGCCGTCCCCTTAATTTGCAAATAAAATTCAGAGTTGAATTCAAAGTCGTTCCGGGTTAAATTTATTTCCAATAGTTCCAAAATGGCCTTGTCCGGTCTTCTCTTATCTGGGTATTTATTAAATATGTATTTGACTGCTGCTAGTCCGGCTTTCGTGTCTATGTTCGTGTACATGTTGTTAACGTCCAGGGAAAAGAAAAATGAATTCACTGGGATTTTAAAGTTTTTAACTAATTCGATGAAATGATAAGTGTCCTTGACATACGCCGGGTGTTTGGTCGATAAGGGGTTCAAAAAATGGTCGATGTATTGCGCTGTTCCGTAGGTCTCGCTTCCGCAATCCGAAACGATAGGCCTGCCTGGTGGAGTCACAAACGGCGGATTCCATTGTTCCGGCTTTTTATGGATTTTGGGTAACATATAAAATCTCCTTGCCCTCGGTTCCCCGGTTCCAATCAGGTAATTTCTTTGTTTGGCCGTAATAAATTTTTTTCGATACAATTCCATCATAATTCTTTGTACCATTGGGATGGTCTCCAAATAAATCGGGCCGTCTAATTTTTTATAGTATTCCTGATCCTTTAATTGTCGATAACCTTCTTGAATGTATTGGTCTCGTCCCATAATTACTACCGAACTTCCTTTATCCGCCGGTTTTATTATTATATGTTTGTTAGACATCAATTCCCTTAACGCCCTTACTTCGGCCTGGGAGATATTTGGTCTCTCCCGTCGTGTCCATCCGAAACGTGCCAAATCTTTTTGGTCACCCTCAATCAGTGCTTTTAGTTCCGGTGACATCATTTCCGGGGGTGGCAACCAAGTGGACGGCCCTGAGAACGGTCGTTGTTCCTGCTCCGCCCTACCTTCAAAATATTCCATAATTCTAAGTTTCCGGTGGTAATCCTGTAAGTCCAATTTTCTTTGAATTTTTTGATTTTTGTATAAGTCAATCGTAGGTACAAATGTCAACCCCTTGCCTAATAATTTTAAATGTGCCTCCGTAGGGTGAAAGTCCTTGGTCAAAACCACTACATTCTCCGCCCCTCTGGGCAGTGTCTCCGGTATCCCCCTCCCTTCAAGGTTTAAGGGGGACACAAGTTTAAATAATCGATCCAATGCTCCAGCATGTGTAATGCTGTCAACTCGGTCCAATGAATGCAATCCCCCACCGTCTCAAAGTGTACCTCCGGCAGTAGGGGGATGCAGGGCATATGCCGGGAAATATGGTCGTTCATCTGCAACAGTACCCCCTGATGTTCTTCCTGGAGGTCGGTGGAGAAATGGATTAACGGGATCCAGATGTCTGCCTGTGGAAACCGCTTCTTGGCTTCCTTGAACGCACCCTGCAGTTGTTTGCAGGCTGTGGCCCTAAAGTTTTGCTCTTTACAGTTGATTCCGAATGACAACACTACTTTCTCCACTATGCCCACCACCTTCGCCTTCGCCATCAACAGTTCGGCATTGCGAAATGTGGCCCCCGGGAAGCTATCTATCTGCAAATCCGGGAGAGTGTGTTGTGGGAACCTGGACACATTCGAGTCTCCCAGAATCAACCACCGTTTGTTGACCGTCAACTCCCATTGTGTGTTTTTACGGTTGGTATTTGCATGCCTTGTTACTCTGAATCTCGGCCATTCCGGGGTGGGTGCGCAGTCCTCTTCTTCCTCGGATTCCCGAGTGTCTTCCTCTCTCGCCGATTCCGAATCCGAAGTGCTCTCTGTATCCTGTAATTCCAGTTCCATATTCTGTTCTTCCATCATCTCTGTATATATGTCGGCTCTTCTTCCACTGCCTATCAGAGGTAACGTGGGCGTCGTATCTAGGTCTGCCCCATGTGTGTCATCCATCAAACAACTCTGTTCCCCTTCACTCCTCGGTCCGTCTCTTTGTGTCGTGTTATCTCTCCCCCCTACATCTATCAGTTGTTCGACCGCCTGTGTGCTTGCTGTTCTTTCTTTTGTTTTTTCTCTTTTCCTCTCTCTCCTCTCTCTCCTCTGTGGCTTGGGCGAATCACCAAATTCCTGCTGGGGTCCCTCCGAAGCCACCGGTGCTTGCGTTGGTGGCCCCTCTACTTCATTCCTCTGTAGGGTTACGGGATCTTCCCCCGGCTCCGTCATGGTTCCAACGGAATTCCTAGCCACAGGTTCGGGTCTCGGCTGGTCAGGTTGTCGGACTTCTTGGTTGGATTGTTGGACTTCCTGTTGATCCGGGACTCCATCTTCTCCTAACGACTGGCCTATTCCCCCTGCCACTGGCGCACATGAGGCAATCCTTGCCCTTGCATGTTCGATGACTTGTCTCCTCAGTCGGGGAAGGTTTCGTTGGGCCCATCTCACTGCAACCTCAAATAGTTGGTTCCAATCTTGGATCCAATTGTCCGTTATTTCCCTCAATGTTTCCTCTAGGGAAGCCTGGTAATGGTCTTGGAGAATCACCAATGTTGTGTGGCCCCAATTTTTGGCATTCCCCCAAATTAACTCCTCCGTTATCGAGGAAGGGGAAGCCGGTTTGATCATCGTGGTCAAGATGTCCACCACCCTGTTGATCACTCTCGGCCCCTCGTAGTCTGGTCCGGGGGTCACATTTTCCAAGTGGTGTATCATCTTAATCACTTTTAGGAATCTTCGCACCCTCTGTCCCATTGCCGGATCCATTGGTTGTTGGTGCGTTCGAGTCTCCGTTCTCCATCTTGGCCATTGGTGATTCCTCCCCACTCCTTGACTCACTACAGATGCGTAGGAGCGAGACTGCGTGCGAGCTTGTCTTGGCGGACGACGGGAGGAGGTCCATTGACCTGAAGGTGGCACTGGCCAGTTAGGCGTGTAGGGCTGAGCCCCCCTGCCCCCTCTATTCGGGGGGGCAGTAGAGAATGCTCTGGCCCCCCTCCAGTTGGGACCTCCCCCCTGTCGGGACTGGGAGATGGCCCCTTGCGGTCGTGTGTCCCTCCTGTGGGCACGGGCACGACGCCTCCCGTGCTGCACTAGTGTCCAACCCCCCTCCCTTGGGTCCATGTTGGTACACCGAGTATGAAATTGTATGTATTTTTTTATGATTTTTTATGTTTTGTGATTTTTTTCTTTATTTTTATCTGATTTTGTAAATTTTTTTGGATTTTTTTTATTTTAAGAAATGTAAAAATAAACAAATAAACAAACACACAAACAAACAAGTAAACAAGCAAACAAATAAAGTTCTTAAACAAAAAAGACCTTAAAAGGCTTGGTGGGTGTGTTCTCGCGACGTTTCGGCCGCTGTGGGCCTTCTTCAGGCAAACACACCACTGATCAATTCACACAACTAATGCAGCTGGTGTTGATCCAACAAAAGCAAAGTGCAAAGTGAGGCACTTTCAACTTGCACTCCAACTTTAAAGTGTCTAAACCAAACTTGAAAGTTTCACTTGTCTTTTAACTTCTCCATTCTCTTTTTTCCTTCCTTCCCTTTCCCCATGAATTGAACCTTATAGATGATGTCTACCCATTCATGTATTTATATATTTATGTGTTTTTAGATATTTATTCATTTATTGATATATTTACATATTTATATAATTATATATTTATATGTTTATTTATTTATTTATTTATTGGGGTTAGGGTTAGGGTTAGGGTTGGGGGTAGGGTTAGGGTTAGGGTTGGGCCTAGGGTTAGGGTTAGGGTTAGGGTTAGGGCTAGGGTTAGGGTTAGGGTTAGGGTTAGGGTTAGGGTTAGGGCTAGGGTTAGGGTTAGGGTTAGGGTTAGGGTTAGGGCTAGGGTTAGGGTTAGGGTTAGGGCCAGGGTTAGGGTTAGGGTTAGGGCCAGGGTTAGGGTTAGAGTTAGGGTTAGGGTTAGGGCCAAGGTTAGGGTTAGGGTTAGGGTTAGGGTTAGGGGTTGGGGCTAGGGCCCCCATTCCTCCTCCCGTTCATCCACCTTCCTTCCCACCCTTTCTTCCTTTTAAGCCTTATTTAGTCCCCCCGGCATTTTAGTACCCAGAATCCGAATCCAATTCCTTTCTGCCCTTTTTCTATCCCTGTCTTCCCATCCCAAATTAGTTTGCAATCCCGCCACTCGCATTTCCCTTAACCCATGTCGTCCAAAATGGCGAACCAATGGCTTATCCATTCCTTTTTTGTTTTTAATGTTATATCTATGTTGCCACATTCTGATTCTAATCGAATTTTTGGTCTCGCCGACATATTGTTTTCTGCATTTTGCGCAAAATAGTACATATACACAATTGGATGTACTTAAAGTGAAATTTTGTTTGATTTTAATTACTCTGTTGTTCGTCCTATTAGTTATGAATTTAAGTTTATAAAAGTATTTCGGCGTGGGTTCCTTGGTCTCTCTCCGGAATGGTTTTATTCTTGCCTTGACCAACATGTCTCTGAGGCTTTTGTGTTTTCTGTAGGCTCTGATGGGGGTACATTTTGACCAGGCATCCATGTTCCCAAGTTTCTCTTTGTAGTTTTTCTTTATTATGGAGGTGATTACCCTACTTGCCGTGGAAAAATAGGTGATTATCGGAATGCCTCTTGTATCATCCTTTCTTGTCCTGTCCCTGAAAGTCTTCAGACAATGTTGCAGCATTGGCCTTCTATACCCCCGTTGTCTTAATGCCTTAAATAGAATCCTTACTGCTTCCCAAAAGTCTTCCTCCTGTGTACAAATCCGGTCAAATCGTAACAGTTGGGATTTAACTATGCCTCTAAAAGTATGTTTTGGGTGAAAACTATTCTTGAACAGAAGTGCGTGCGTGTCCGTTTCTTTAAAGAAAACTTTAATGTCTAATGTATTGTTTGTCCAAAATTTGGGTCCCTTATACACCGTTGTGTCCAAAAAATTGATTGAATTGTCATTGATTTCGTATTTTAATTTTATGGAGGGATCGTGTGAATTTAAAATGTCTATGAATTTTAGAAAGTCTTCCTTTGATCCCGACCAAATGCCCCATATATCGTCCAAATACCTTAAATAATGTAACGGCTGTATCGGGCATTTTCCTAAGGCCTCCTCCTCCCACTTGGCCATAAAAATGTTTGCATATGCGGGGGAGAACCTTTTCCCCATCGCCGTCCCCTTAATTTGCAAATAAAATTCAGAGTTGAATTCAAAGTCGTTCCGGGTTAAATTTATTTCCAATAGTTCCAAAATGGCCTTGTCCGGTCTTCTCTTATCTGGGTATTTATTAAATATGTATTTGACTGCTGCTAGTCCGGCTTTCGTGTCTATGTTCGTGTACATGTTGTTAACGTCCAGGGAAAAGAAAAATGAATTCACTGGGATTTTAAAGTTTTTAACTAATTCGATGAAATGATAAGTGTCCTTGACATACGCCGGGTGTTTGGTCGATAAGGGGTTCAAAAAATGGTCGATGTATTGCGCTGTTCCGTAGGTCTCGCTTCCGCAATCCGAAACGATAGGCCTGCCTGGTGGAGTCACAAACGGCGGATTCCATTGTTCCGGCTTTTTATGGATTTTGGGTAACATATAAAATCTCCTTGCCCTCGGTTCCCCGGTTCCAATCAGGTAATTTCTTTGTTTGGCCGTAATAAATTTTTTTCGATACAATTCCATCATAATTCTTTGTACCATTGGGATGGTCTCCAAATAAATCGGGCCGTCTAATTTTTTATAGTATTCCTGATCCTTTAATTGTCGATAACCTTCTTGAATGTATTGGTCTCGTCCCATAATTACTACCGAACTTCCTTTATCCGCCGGTTTTATTATTATATGTTTGTTAGACATCAATTCCCTTAACGCCCTTACTTCGGCCTGGGAGATATTTGGTCTCTCCCGTCGTGTCCATCCGAAACGTGCCAAATCTTTTTGGTCACCCTCAATCAGTGCTTTTAGTTCCGGTGACATCATTTCCGGGGGTGGCAACCAAGTGGACGGCCCTGAGAACGGTCGTTGTTCCTGCTCCGCCCTACCTTCAAAATATTCCATAATTCTAAGTTTCCGGTGGTAATCCTGTAAGTCCAATTTTCTTTGAATTTTTTGATTTTTGTATAAGTCAATCGTAGGTACAAATGTCAACCCCTTGCCTAATAATTTTAAATGTGCCTCCGTAGGGTGAAAGTCCTTGGTCAAAACCACTACATTCTCCGCCCCTCTGGGCAGTGTCTCCGGTATCCCCCTCCCTTCAAGGTTTAAGGGGGACACAAGTTTAAATAATCGATCCAATGCTCCAGCATGTGTAATGCTGTCAACTCGGTCCAATGAATGCAATCCCCCACCGTCTCAAAGTGTACCTCCGGCAGTAGGGGGATGCAGGGCATATGCCGGGAAATATGGTCGTTCATCTGCAACAGTACCCCCTGATGTTCTTCCTGGAGGTCGGTGGAGAAATGGATTAACGGGATCCAGATGTCTGCCTGTGGAAACCGCTTCTTGGCTTCCTTGAACGCACCCTGCAGTTGTTTGCAGGCTGTGGCCCTAAAGTTTTGCTCTTTACAGTTGATTCCGAATGACAACACTACTTTCTCCACTATGCCCACCACCTTCGCCTTCGCCATCAACAGTTCGGCATTGCGAAATGTGGCCCCCGGGAAGCTATCTATCTGCAAATCCGGGAGAGTGTGTTGTGGGAACCTGGACACATTCGAGTCTCCCAGAATCAACCACCGTTTGTTGACCGTCAACTCCCATTGTGTGTTTTTACGGTTGGTATTTGCATGCCTTGTTACTCTGAATCTCGGCCATTCCGGGGTGGGTGCGCAGTCCTCTTCTTCCTCGGATTCCCGAGTGTCTTCCTCTCTCGCCGATTCCGAATCCGAAGTGCTCTCTGTATCCTCTAATTCCAGTTCCATATTCTGTTCTTCCATCATCTCTGTATATATGTCGGCTCTTCTTCCACTGCCTATCAGAGGTAACGTGGGCGTCGTATCTAGGTCTGCCCCATGTGTGTCATCCATCAAACAACTCTGTTCCCCTTCACTCCTCGGTCCGTCTCTTTGTGTCGTGTTATCTCTCCCCCCTACATCTATCAGTTGTTCGACCGCCTGTGTGCTTGCTGTTCTTTCTTTTGTTTTTTCTCTTTTCCTCTCTCTCCTCTCTCTCCTCTGTGGCTTGGGCGAATCACCAAATTCCTGCTGGGGTCCCTCCGAAGCCACCGGTGCTTGCGTTGGTGGCCCCTCTACTTCATTCCTCTGTAGGGTTACGGGATCTTCCCCCGGCTCCGTCATGGTTCCAACGGAATTCCTAGCCACAGGTCCGGGTCTCGGCTGGTCAGGTTGTCGGACTTCTTGGTTGGATTGTTGGACTTCCTGTTGATCCGGGACTCCATCTTCTCCTAACGACTGGCCTATTCCCCCTGCCACTGGCGCACATGAGGCAATCCTTGCCCTTGCATGTTCGATGACTTGTCTCCTCAGTCGGGGAAGGTTTCGTTGGGCCCATCTCACTGCAACCTCAAATAGTTGGTTCCAATCTTGGATCCAATTGTCCGTTATTTCCCTCAATGTTTCCTCTAGGGAAGCCTGGTAATGGTCTTGGAGAATCACCAATGTTGTGTGGCCCCAATTTTTGGCATTCCCCCAAATTAACTCCTCCGTTATCGAGGAAGGGGAAGCCGGTTTGATCATCGTGGTCAAGATGTCCACCACCCTGTTGATCACTCTCGGCCCCTCGTAGTCTGGTCCGGGGGTCACATTTTCCAAGTGGTGTATCATCTTAATCACTTTTAGGAATCTTCGCACCCTCTGTCCCATTGCCGGATCCATTGGTTGTTGGTGCGTTCGAGTCTCCGTTCTCCATCTTGGCCATTGGTGATTCCTCCCCACTCCTTGACTCACTACAGATGCGTAGGAGCGAGACTGCGTGCGAGCTTGTCTTGGCGGACGACGGGAGGAGGTCCATTGACCTGAAGGTGGCACTGGCCAGTTAGGCGTGTAGGGCTGAGCCCCCCTGCCCCCTCTATTCGGGGGGGCAGTAGAGAATGCTCTGGCCCCCCTCCAGTTGGGACCTCCCCCCTGTCGGGACTGGGAGATGGCCCCTTGCGGTCGTGTGTCCCTCCTGTGGGCACGGGCACGACGCCTCCCGTGCTGCACTAGTGTCCAACCCCCCTCCCTTGGGTCCATGTTGGTACACCGAGTATGAAATTGTATGTATTTTTTTATGATTTTTTATGTTTTGTGATTTTTTTCTTTATTTTTATCTGATTTTGTAAATTTTTTTGGATTTTTTTTATTTTAAGAAATGTAAAAATAAACAAATAAACAAACACACAAACAAACAAGTAAACAAGCAAACAAATAAAGTTCTTAAACAAAAAAGACCTTAAAAGGCTTGGTGGGTGTGTTCTCGCGACGTTTCGGCCGCTGTGGGCCTTCTTCAGGCAAACACACCACTGATCAATTCACACAACTAATGCAGCTGGTGTTGATCCAACAAAAGCAAAGTGCAAAGTGAGGCACTTTCAACTTGCACTCCAACTTTAAAGTGTCTAAACCAAACTTGAAAGTTTCACTTGTCTTTTAACTTCTCCATTCTCTTTTTTCCTTCCTTCCCTTTCCCCATGAATTGAACCTTATAGATGATGTCTACCCATTCATGTATTTATATATTTATGTGTTTTTAGATATTTAT
The DNA here is from genome assembly GCF_030265055.1 of Doryrhamphus excisus. NCBI lineage: Eukaryota > Metazoa > Chordata > Actinopteri > Syngnathiformes > Syngnathidae > Doryrhamphus > Doryrhamphus excisus. The sequence continues at coordinate 460,500 of NW_026652245.1, forward strand.
TCATTTATTGATATATTTACATATTTATATAATTATATATTTATATGTTTATTTATTTATTTATTTATTGGGGTTAGGGTTAGGGTTAGGGTTGGGGGTAGGGTTAGGGTTAGGGTTGGGCCTAGGGTTAGGGTTAGGGTTAGGGTTAGGGTTAGGGCTAGGGTTAGGGTTAGGGTTAGGGTTAGGGTTAGGGTTAGGGTTAGGGTTAGGGCTAGGGTTAGGGTTAGGGTTAGGGCTAGGGTTAGGGTTAGGGTTAGGGCCAGGGTTAGGGTTAGGGTTAGGGCCAGGGTTAGGGTTAGGGTTAGGGTTAGGGCCAAGGTTAGGGTTAGGGTTAGGGTTAGGGTTAGGGTTAGGGTTAGGGGTTGGGGCTAGGGCCCCCATTCCTCCTCCCGTTCATCCACCTTCCTTCCCACCCTTTCTTCCTTTTAAGCCTTATTTAGTCCCCCCGGCATTTTAGTACCCAGAATCCGAATCCAATTCCTTTCTGCCCTTTTTCTATCCCTGTCTTCCCATCCCAAATTAGTTTGCAATCCCGCCACTCGCATTTCCCTTAACCCATGTCGTCCAAAATGGCGAACCAATGGCTTATCCATTCCTTTTTTGTTTTTAATGTTATATCTATGTTGCCACATTCTGATTCTAATCGAATTTTTGGTCTCGCCGACATATTGTTTTCTGCATTTTGCGCAAAATAGTACATATACACAATTGGATGTACTTAAAGTGAAATTTTGTTTGATTTTAATTACTCTGTTGTTCGTCCTATTAGTTATGAATTTAAGTTTATAAAAGTATTTCGGCGTGGGTTCCTTGGTCTCTCTCCGGAATGGTTTTATTCTTGCCTTGACCAACATGTCTCTGAGGCTTTTGTGTTTTCTGTAGGCTCTGATGGGGGTACATTTTGACCAGGCATCCATGTTCCCAAGTTTCTCTTTGTAGTTTTTCTTTATTATGGAGGTGATTACCCTACTTGCCGTGGAAAAATAGGTGATTATCGGAATGCCTCTTGTATCATCCTTTCTTGTCCTGTCCCTGAAAGTCTTCAGACAATGTTGCAGCATTGGCCTTCTATACCCCCGTTGTCTTAATGCCTTAAATAGAATCCTTACTGCTTCCCAAAAGTCTTCCTCCTGTGTACAAATCCGGTCAAATCGTAACAGTTGGGATTTAACTATGCCTCTAAAAGTATGTTTTGGGTGAAAACTATTCTTGAACAGAAGTGCGTGCGTGTCCATTTCTTTAAAGAAAACTTTAATGTCTAATGTATTGTTTGTCCAAAATTTGGGTCCCTTATACACCGTTGTGTCCAAAAAATTGATTGAATTGTCATTGATTTCGTATTTTAATTTTATGGAGGGATCGTGTGAATTTAAAATGTCTATGAATTTTAGAAAGTCTTCCTTTGATCCCGACCAAATGCCCCATATATCGTCCAAATACCTTAAATAATGTAACGGCTGTATCGGGCATTTTCCTAAGGCCTCCTCCTCCCACTTGGCCATAAAAATGTTTGCATATGCGGGGGAGAACCTTTTCCCCATCGCCGTCCCCTTAATTTGCAAATAAAATTCAGAGTTGAATTCAAAGTCGTTCCGGGTTAAATTTATTTCCAATAGTTCCAAAATGGCCTTGTCCGGTCTTCTCTTATCTGGGTATTTATTAAATATGTATTTGACTGCTGCTAGTCCGGCTTTCGTGTCTATGTTCGTGTACATGTTGTTAACGTCCAGGGAAAAGAAAAATGAATTCACTGGGATTTTAAAGTTTTTAACTAATTCGATGAAATGATAAGTGTCCTTGACATACGCCGGGTGTTTGGTCGATAAGGGGTTCAAAAAATGGTCGATGTATTGCGCTGTTCCGTAGGTCTCGCTTCCGCAATCCGAAACGATAGGCCTGCCTGGTGGAGTCACAAACGGCGGATTCCATTGTTCCGGCTTTTTATGGATTTTGGGTAACATATAAAATCTCCTTGCCCTCGGTTCCCCGGTTCCAATCAGGTAATTTCTTTGTTTGGCCGTAATAAATTTTTTTCGATACAATTCCATCATAATTCTTTGTACCATTGGGATGGTCTCCAAATAAATCGGGCCGTCTAATTTTTTATAGTATTCCTGATCCTTTAATTGTCGATAACCTTCTTGAATGTATTGGTCTCGTCCCATAATTACTACCGAACTTCCTTTATCCGCCGGTTTTATTATTATATGTTTGTTAGACATCAATTCCCTTAACGCCCTTACTTCGGCCTGGGAGATATTTGGTCTCTCCCGTCGTGTCCATCCGAAACGTGCCAAATCTTTTTGGTCACCCTCAATCAGTGCTTTTAGTTCCGGTGACATCATTTCCGGGGGTGGCAACCAAGTGGACGGCCCTGAGAACGGTCGTTGTTCCTGCTCCGCCCTACCTTCAAAATATTCCATAATTCTAAGTTTCCGGTGGTAATCCTGTATGTCCAATTTTCTTTGAATTTTTTGATTTTTGTATAAGTCAATCGTAGGTACAAATGTCAACCCCTTGCCTAATAATTTTAAATGTGCCTCCGTAGGGTGAAAGTCCTTGGTCAAAACCACTACATTCTCCGCCCCTCTGGGCAGTGTCTCCGGTATCCCCCTCCCTTCAAGGTTTAAGGGGGACACAAGTTTAAATAATGGAGGCTTTGCAAACCAGGACAAAAACTTTGCTCTCTGATGAGCGCAAAGCACAAAGTATTTTCGGGTACAATCCAGGGGTCTTGTGCTCTCATGGAAATGGCTGTTCTTTTCCAGCAGGAGTTGAGATGAAACGTATTCACATAGACACTCAAATGATCACTCAATCAGAATTTGCTGTTTGCCAATTTCAGACTGCGTGACAAAGACTCAAGTCCAACTCCATTGACAGGGAAGCGGAGGTCCTTCAGACAAGACGGTATTGCCATTCTTTGCCGGCAGACATAACACAAGACGCAGCTTGTCCTTCGAGCCGGACTTGAACCAGCGACCTAAGGATGCCAGCTTGAACCACTACAGTCCTCCGCTCTTCCAACTGAGCTATCGAAGGTCTTGTTGTTTTGGTGCGAATGAGTACAGCCAAGCGTTTGACAGCGTCTTCACTGTGTACTGCTTTCCTTTCCTGAGACGCCGGATCCAGAATCTCTTCGAAGCCGTCCGGAAGTCCTTCTCCATGGCTTCTCCAAACTCCTCCCATGTCAGAGTTTTTGGCTCAGCGAATGCCAAAGCCGCGGACCGCTTGGCCTGTCAGTTCCTGTCAGCTGAAGTCCCATGAGCCAAAAAGGCCCAATAGAACTCCTTCAGCTTGACGGCATCCCTCACCAATGGTATCCGCCAATGGGTTCTAGGATTACCGCCACGATAGGCCCTGACCACCTTAGGGCCACTGCCGCCTCGACAATGGAGGCACAGAACATCCCTGCCTCCCTCTGGATCTTGCAGGTCACTGGGAAGATATTCGGCTCGAAGGACCATTTGGTCCCGAACATGAAACTTTTGATCTGAGTGTCCCGGATTCAAGTCCCTGTTCAGGTGACCAGGTCTGAGGTCCTCTTGCAAACGCCTCCTTTTGCCCTCAAAATACAAGGACAACACCTTGGTACTTTATGGAAACTACATGAGGAGCCCGGCTTTTAACTGGAACTGTAAAGACTTGCGGCCCCGAACTGTCAGAAGTGGGATTTGAATCCACGCCTCATTAGAGACTGCAACCTGAATGCAGCGCCTTCGACCGCTCGGCCATCCTGACCCTCCAGGTCTCGCGCCTTCTGTTCCCTGAGAAACTAGGTCAGCTGTGGAATTGATCAAACATCAGGATGGCCACATCAATAAAAACAGAACAAAAAATGATATCTAGAGCAGCAAAAGGACTGATTAGCTCAGTCGGTAGAGCATGAGACTCTTAATCTCACGGTGGTGGGTTCGAGCCCCATATTGGGCGATTCAGCACTTTTATTGATACATCTGAAAGATATCTTTCCTGTTGAAAACTGTTCAACATGCAGAAAACATTTCATTGCAAATACACAAAAACAAGTCTTTTGACCAAAGGCCTGGGGGCTCACTTCGTAGGGCATCAGACTTTAAATCTGAGTGTCAAGAGTTCAAGTCCCTTCAGAGAACAAGCACATGTCCTTGTTCCTATTTGTCACCTTAACTTTTTTTTGTAAAAGAAGGACTTGAATGGCCATGTTTCCACCCAGTTTCGAACTGGGGACCTTTTGCGTGTTAGGCAAACGTGATAACCGCTACACTATGGAAACCTGAAGGAAGGGGCTTTTAAGGGGACTGAGCTCAATTTTATTCCACACATTAAAAATGTTACAAAAACAGGATTTTATTTTTCATTTAAAGAATACAGCCAGAGTCCGCCCGTTCCTCTCTCGGGCAAATAGAGAGATGCTGATGCATGCTTTTATTTCCAGTCGTATTGACTATTGCAATGCCCTGCTTTCTGGTCTTCCTAAAAGAAACATCACAAGTCTACAACTTTTACAGAACAACTTTTGCTGCACGTGTGCTGACGAGGACCAGAAGGCAGGCGCATATTACACCGCTTCTAAAATCACTGCATTGGCTCCCTGTATGTTTCAGGATCCATTTGAAGGTTCTCTTAATGGTTTTTAAATGCCTTGGGGGTTGTGGGCCTTCTTATTTTTCTGAATTTCTTTTACGTTATGAACCCTCGCGGTCCATCAGGTCCTCCAACACCGACCTGTTATGTATTCCCAGCCCATCAGAATCAGAATCAGAATCAGAATCAGAAAAGGTTTATTGCCATGTATGATCAAACACATACTAGGAATTTTTTTTGGTGTAGTAGGTGCATACACATCTATTAAAAAAGAATGAGGATACAAAATATGCAATACAAAATATACAGAATAACAGTATAAATATATGTACACAGTCTGTTTTTGTTTGTTATTCCGGAAGTGCAGTCTGATTGTTTTTCCTAAGAGTCCAAACTGAGCGTTAATGTAACGTATACAATGAAAGTGTCAAAGTGGCAGGATGAGGCAGAGGTGGGGTGTGAAGAGTGTCAGGTGGGGTTCCGGGCCTTGTTGATGAGGCTGACAGCAGACGGGAAGAAACTGTTCTTGTGGCGTGAGGTTTTGGTCCTGATGGACTGCAGCCTCCTGCCAGAGGGGAGCGTCTTGAAGAGTCTATGTCCGGGGTGAGAGGGATCGGCCACAATCCTTTCTGCACGCCTCAGGGTCCTGGAGGCGTACAGATCCTGGAGGGACGGGAGATTGCAGCCAATCACCTTCTCTGCAGACCGAATGACACGCTGCAGCCTGCCTTTGTCCTTAGCAGTGGCAGCAGTGTACCAGATGGTGATGGAGGAGGTGAGGATGGACTCAATGATGGAGGTGTAGAAGTGCACCATCATTGTCTTTGGCAGGCTGAATTTCTTCAGCTGCCGTAGGAAGTACATCCTCTGCTGAGCCTTCTTGATGAGGGAGCTGATGTTCGGCTCCCACTTGAGGTCCTGGGAGATGATGGTACCCAGGAAGCGGGAGGACTCCACAATGTCAATTGTGGAGTCACAGAGGGTGATGGGGACAGGAGAGGCTGATTTCTTCCTGTTGTCCACAACCATCTCCACTGTTTTTAGGGCGTTGAGCTCCAGGTTGTTCAGGTTGCACCAAGTCGCCAGATGGTCAACCTCCCACCTGTAGGCGGACTCGTCACCGTCAGAGATGAGTCCGATGAGGGTGGTGTCGTCCGCAAACTTCAGGAGCTTGACAGACTGGTGACTGGAGGTACAACCGTTCGTGTACAGGGAGAAGAGCAGAGGAGAAAGAACGCAGCCCTGGGGGGATCCGGTGCTGATGGTTCTTGTATCGGAGAAGTGTTTCCCCAGCTTCACACACTGTTTCCTGTCAGACAGGAAGTTGTAATCCACCCGCAGGTGGAGTCAGGCACGCTCAGCTGGGAGAGCTTCTCCTGGAGCAGAGATGGGAGGATGGTGTTGAATGCAGAGCTGAAGTCCACGAACAGGATCCTAGCGTAGGTTCCTGCGGAGTCCAGGTGCTGGAGGATGTAGTGGAGGGCCAAGTTGACTGCATCGTCTACAGACCTGTTGGCTCTGTAGGCAAACTGCAGGGGGTCTAGGAGAGGGTCGGTGATGACTTTGAGGTGAGAGAGCACAAGGCGCTCAAAGGACTTCATGACCACGGAGGTCAGGGCGACGGGTCTGAAGTCATTAAGTCCTGCGGTCCTTGGCTTTTTGGAAACCGGGATGATGGTTGCGGTCTTGAAGCAGGCAGGCACGTGGCATGTCTCCAGTGAGGTGTTGAAAATCTCTGTGAACACTGGAGACAGCTGGTCAGCGCAGTGCTTCAAGGCGGACGGAGACACAGAGTCCGGTCCAGCTGCTTTCCGGGGGTTCTGTCTCCTGAAGAGTTTGTTTACGTCTCTCTCGTGGATGGAAAGAGTCGTCACTGAGGTGGTTGAGGAGGGGGAAGGGAGGGCCATTAAGGCAGGTCTTGGTGGAGATGGCTGGAGCTGGAGCTGTTGGAAGGTGTCGAGGGGGATGGTTGCTGGACTGTCCGTTTGTCTTTCAAAGCGGCAGTAGAACTCGTTCAGGTCGTTGGCTAGGCGTCGATCGTTGATGGAGTGGGGGGCTTTAGGCTTGTAGTTGGTGATCTGCCTGAGCCCTTTCCAGACAGACGCAGAGTCGTTAGCTGAGAATTGGTGTTGGAGCTTCTCAGAGTACAGTCGTTTAGCCTCTTTCACCGCCTTGCTAAACTTGTACTTTGACTCTTTGTATTTGTTCATGTCCCCACTCCTGAAGGTCTCCTCCTTCGCCAACCTTAAATGTTTGAGTTTGGCTGTGAACCAGGGTTTGTCGTTGTTGTAACTCACCCTGGTGCGTGATGGAACGCAGCAGTCCTCACAGAAGCTGATGTAGGACGTCACAGCCTCTGTGTACTCATCCAGACTGTTGGTAGCAGTCCTGAACACATCCCAGTCAGTGGAGTCCAAACACGCCTGGAGATCCTCCACAGCCTCACTGGTCCACTTCCTTGATGTCCTCACTACAGGTTTGCAGAGCTTTAGTTTCTGCCTGTACGCAGGAATCAGGTGGACCATGATGTGGTCAGAGAGTCCCAGAGCAGCACGGGGGACGGCGTGATAAGCATCCCTGACTGTAGTGTAACAATGATCCAGAATATTCTCCTCTCTGGTCGGGCATTTGATAAACTGTTTGTATTTAGGGAGTTCGTGGGTGAGGTTGCCTTTGTTAAAGTCACCAAGGACAATAACTAAGAAGTCCGGGTAGGTCCGCTCCACACACAGTATCTGGTCGGCGAGCATGCGCTGTGCGTCCTGCACGTTGGCCTGCGGCGGGATGTAGATGCCAACCAGAATGAATGAAGCGAACTCACGGGGTGAATAAAAAGGCTTGCAGTTAATGGTGAAAGATTCCAGGTCAGGAGAACAGTGCTGCTGGATCACTGTCACATCGTTGCACCAACCACTGTTGATATAGAAACAGATTCCTCCACCTTTGGTTTTGCCGGAAAGTTCCGTGTCTCTGTCCGCGCGATGGAGTTGGAAGCCAGCCAGCTCCAGCGCAGAGTCCGGTATTAATCCACAGAGCCACGTCTCAATAAAGCACAAAACCGCAGATGAAGAGAAGTCCCTGTTTTTTCCCAACAGCAGTTGTAGTTCATCTAGTTTGTTGGGAAGTGAACGCACGTTAGAGAGAAATATCCCGGGTAGCGACGTGCGTAATCCCCGCTTACGAAGGCGCACGAGCGCGCCGGCCCGTTTTCCTCTCCTCCGGCGTTTCGCTGCGTGTGCAAGGGTGAGCGCACCTTTGACCAATATATCCAAAATTTCCGCTGTTGGAAGCAGGAATTTAGGAAATAAATCCTCTGGTGTTGCTCCCCTGATGTTCATGAGCTCTTCCCTGGTGAAAGAGCTCCCGGTACCGGCGCAAAAAACAGTTTTATAACATAAAACAAAGCAAAACAATGCGCACCAACACACCGAGGCAGCCGTCCGCGGCGCCATCTTGGGTAGATCAGTCATCCGGGAAATATGGATTGTGTGTCCAAACTGGGGATGGATGCTCGTGTACACACCTTCAGACATCAAGCAAATATCCTTGTTCCCATTTGTCATCTTGATTTTTTTGTAAAAGGAGGTCTTGAAAGGCCATTTTTCCACCCAGTTTCGAACTGGGGACCTTTTGCGTGTGAGGCAAACGTGATAACCACTACACTATGGAAACCTGAAGGATAGGGCTTTTAAGGGGACTGGTGAAGTCACAAAGCAGTTGCCAAACAATGAAACACGACGATGTGTCCAAAGTGGGGGCAGATTGACAATTGTCCAAATGGACAAAGATTTCTCCTTTGTAGGGAAAATTGTTCCAGAAATAATGGGCTTTTCTTCAACAAAACAAGACATCACAATCGCGGCTTGAAAGAAACACCTTAGCCACCCTCGGGGTCACTTTGATATCTCGGTGGACTCAACTTGTGCCCTTGGAGTCAATGGTTTGTAACCTCCTCTAACATTGTCTGGATGGCTGGATGTCTGGCCTTTTGAAGAATGAAGTTAAGGTCCTTTCAGCCAGCCAATAAGCCTTTTCAAATGATTTACCAAGTCACAACCTAAACAGGGATTGTTCTGAAAACCGGTCTTGAACCAGGGACCTTTAGAACTTCAGTCTAACGTTCTCCTAAGTGAGTATTTCAGCTTCTCAGGTGGTGTTCTGCTTTTTCAGTCGTGGGTAAAAGTGGGGGCAGGGTGAAGCTGTGTCTGTGCCACGTATGTTGCTGTGTACCTGGTCCAGTGTGTTCTCAACTTGGGTTGGAATGTCCCCATGCCGGTAACGGGTGGGGAATACAGTCCGTTGATGAGGATAAGAGCTACAGAAAATAGGAAGGATTTCACTGGTTGAAGTCTCCAGCTACCATAAAAACGGTCATGGGCCACAAGCCTGTTCTGAATTCCGCTTTGGCCAATCGACACTACATCAAGTCAGCAGCAGTCCTTGTTAGTATAGTGGCCAGTATCTCCGCCTGTCACATGGAAGATTACGCGGTTCGATTCCCAGACGGGGAGTTCCTGTTTTGTGTGTCACGTTGAACCTTGAGCAGGGTTGCGGTTGCAACAACCAGTCCGGGAGAACAAGACCTCTATTCATCTTCTTCTCCAAGTGCTCAGCTGTGTTGTACAATCTGACAGTCCTTTGCTACCAAATCATTCCACTCGTGGATAATGGACCTGACAAGGAAAATGACAGCTGTGGGATTTCAACCAGTGGCTCCTGAGCGAAAGGAGCCTTAATCTGGTGCTTCAGACACTCATCCGCACAACCCAAAACAGTGCCCTGATCAGGAAAAAACTGTGACCTTGTGAGGTTCGCTGACAACGGAGGACACTGAAATGGAGCCGCACAAAGGAGGGTACCTGCACTGTTTACGTGTCCGTCGACCAGGTAGACCGGGATTCGATTGGCGGACTTGGAATTGTTTTTATGTGCAGTGACAGCAGTTCACAGACAGCGCTGAAAGATGACCCGAACCATTCGACCAAGGACCAAGACAAATCCTATCTCCAGTCAAAACCTAACCAAATGTCAGTTCCCTGACCGGGAATCGAACAACGGCCGCGGTGGTGAGAGCACCAAGTCCCAGCCACTAGACAACCAGGGACTGCATCATGTCTGCACTCTGAAAGGCAGAGACTGTGTCGCTTTGATGTACTCCAGCAAAGGAACCAAAATAGTTCTGAGACTGGACCTTCTCTGCCAACACTGCATCAGCAGGGGAATTAGCTCAAATGGTAGAGCGCTCGCTTAGCATGTGAGAGGTAGCGGGATCAACGCCCGCATTCTCCATAAACTCCTTTGTTTTTTTGATGAAATGTTCCCAAGTAGCGAATACTAATCCGGGCCCCACTCCCGATATCTAGGCCAAATACAGCCATAGGTATCACCCTAAACTGGATTCAGAGTCCAGAGTGCTAACCATTACACCATGGAACCCTTTGTTTTGGATGTGACTGGCACCTTCTGGCGTAACAATGGAGGCTTTGCAAACCAGGACAACAACTTTGCTCTCTGATGAGCGCAAAGTATTTTCGGGTACAATCCAGGGGTCTTGTGCTCTCATGATTACTTACACTCCATGTGGGCATGTGCCCCCATTAGTAATTTCTGGCAAGCAGTGTGCGAGGACCTTTCTTTGGCACTTGGGACCTCTATTCCTTCCTCACCTGTATTATGCTTGTTGGGTGATCTTTCTACAGTCAACGTAGAAACAAATCACACACAACTCCTCATCACAGCGTTAAGCATTGCCAAGAAAACCATTCTTATCAATTGGAAATCCAAAAAAAAACTGAACATAGCCTTTTACAAAAATCTTCTGTTAGATCATATAGCAATTGAGAGAATGTCTGCTGAATCCAAAGAACAACTGTCAGAATTTCAATCTATATGGGCTCCAATAATTAATCTCTTAAATTAATCTCTTAATGTAATTCTCGAAGGGCTGAGTGTGCCTGTCTCTGCCCCTGGCGGTCTCGTTCCTCTGGCTTGGGGCATGGTCTTGGTCGCCGGGTTGCCCTGGCGTCTGGGGGGTGGGCGGGTGGGTGCCGTGTATCTCTGTCCCTTCCTGCTGGGCTGACCCCCTGGAGGTTCTGGTGGGGGTTGGTGGGGGGCTGTCCGGATCTGGGGATGGGGCGTGGGTGGGGTGGTGGTGGTCGTCCCGGGGGTGGTGCAGGCCGTCCCTCGGGGTGGTGGGTAAACGGGGAGCCGCATCCTGTGGGTGGTGGGCGCCTGCTGCTGCTGGGGGGGGCCTGTGTGCGTCCGGTGGCGCTGGTTCCTCCGCGGCCTTATTATTATTATTGTTATTATTATTATTATTGTTATTATTATTACTATTATTATTATGGTTACTATTATTATTATTATTATCAATTACTTTACTTTATTTTTATTTTTTTTATTTATTATTTTTATTCTCAATTTTAATTTTTGTGTATGGTAGGTGTATGGCCCCGGGTGGGGCGCCTGGTAAGCTCATACGGGAGGGGGGGTCTCGTTTGTGCAGCTTGGGCTCTGGGTGGGGAGGTGCGGTGCTGGGGTGGGGCATTACCTGCTTCCCTCCCTTCGGTGGAGGGATGGCTGGGTTGTGGTGGATGTGGGGCGGGCGGGTGGGGGGCTGGCTGTGGGTGCGTGGGTAGCGGGGCGGATAGCGGTGGGGGTGGTGCTCTGCGCGGCGTGGGCCGGGATTAGCGGGGGGCTTGCTTGGGGGGCGGGGTGGTGGGCTCTGGGTCGTGGGGGGGCCTCGACCAAGGGTTGGGGGGTGGGGCTGGCCGGTGGCTCACGGGCGCTGTGGTGGAGGGTGGGACTGGGGGGGGCATTCACTTTTTGCGGCTGTTGGGGTATCGTCTGCCTGGTGGGCTCTGCTGCCTGGTGTGTGTGTCTCTGTCCCGCCCTGGCACTCTTGGCTCACGAGCCCGGGGGGTGGGGTTGGGCTCTTCCCCATGCGGGTCCCGGTTCTCCTGCGGTCTCTGTGGTGTCACTCCCTGGGCTGCCATGGTGACGGATGTGTTGCCGGGGCGCGGTTCCTGCTGTTCTGGTGGTTGTAGGAGCAGCCTCGGGGCGTGTGGTTTGTCCGCGGCTCCTGGTGGTCCGGGGGTGGCATAGCTGGCTCAATCTCTGGTGGGGCCCTCCGGGGGGGAGCTGGCAGGCCGGACTGGCCGCCACGATGGGCTGGGTGGGGCCCGTGGTTGGTCCTGTGGCCCAGGGCTTGCTCCGGGCGGCTGGCTTGCCCGGCTCGGTTGGCCGGTAGTGCGGGGTGGGCGTGTGTGGGGCCCCGATCCTCCCTGCTGCACTGCACCACCTCACATACATGTAGGACTTTGGGGGGTGGCTTGCAACTGGTTTTGCCGGGGGCGAAGGGTTTCCTTGCGGATGCCCTTTTGTCCTCGGCATTCCTCTGGCTGGTCACCCTTCAATTTTAACCGCACCTTAGACACTCAGTTCTGGGGGGGGTCTGGGCAGGCAGGGGACCCACCATTGCTCAGCTTCCTTCCACACACACACACACATACACATACACCACACACATAGGTCAGCCCTATGGGACAGGCCTATTTTTAATTGCACTATCTACACAATACCATCTTCACACACACAGGTGTAGCGGGCTGGACCGGAGAGCCTACTGCCTACCCCCGCGATTGGCCCGCTGGCTGCTGGGGCTTGGCGGCTCGCTCGGGGTGCCCTGGGCTGCAGGATATTTTGGTCTGGTCTGCCTGGCCTTCCTGGGGGTCCCGCTGGAACCAGCTGACGCCGGGGCTTGCCCTGGTGTCATGATTGGCGCTACCTCCCTGGATCTGTCCTGGGTCGCGGGCGCCAACGTGCCCTTGGGGGGGCGTTCACCGGCCTCCAGGCAGTGGGGTCCGCGCTGCTGGTGGCCTGAAGTCTACGGTGGTGGCTTGGGGTTGTTGCGCTGTGGTGGCTGCTGCGGGGACCGGGCTGTGTGTTGGGAGGGGACCTGATCCTGCTCGTGGGTACGGGGGCCGGGGTGGCGTGTGGGGATGGGGAGCATGCTCCTCGGGGTGGGGCCTGCTGGGGGGGCGGTGCTCTTTCGGGCGTTTGGGTGTCTGCTGCCACTGGTCCTATGCTCTGCCGCATCGCTGTCCCTGTCTTTGCCCATCCCCAGTCTTGCCTTAGGGCTCGTCGGGGATGGTTCTCCGGTACGTGGGCGGAGCGCTGCTGGTTCTGGGGGCGGGGGGGGGGGCTGGCCCTCCCGGTGGATGGTGGGGTCCTTCGGGGGCCTTGCGCTGGTCTTAACTCCTCGGCTCTGGTGCGTGGCCTCCCCGTGACTTGGAGCTATGGCTCTCCCTCACGGGGGTGAGCTGCCCGGTGGATGTCGGCCGGCGCAGTGGAGCGCCTCACCACTCGCCTGCTCGCCCCCTCCACTTGCTCTTGTGCGGGCCTCCTCCCCTCGCCCGCTCCTTTGTCTGCCACACTGCAGTAGCCCTGATGCCGTGGTCGAGGGGAGTCTGGGGGTGCTATGCCTTGGCGGTCCGTACCTCCCTGGGCTCGGGGCCTGGTTGTGGGTCTGGGACCCCTGGGTCCCCCACCCTGTGATGCCCCGGACGCCCCACCCGGGGACGTCCACAGCATGTGTGTGTATTGAGTGGATGGGGTGTGCATGTGTCTGAGTTTATTTTATGTATTTATTGTTTTAAATACTTAGATAATTAATGATCAGTTTTATTATAATTATATATATATGTATATATATATATGTATATGTGTGGATGTGTATGTGGGTATATGGCCATGTAGATATACGGGGGGGGGGGCTCGGCGGGGGTCTGGCGTAGGGTGTTCCATCTCAACCGCCCGGTCCTCCATGGGGCAGTGTGCCCGGGCCTCTTCTGTCCTGGCCGGGGCGGTCCTATGTCGGTGGTCGGGCCTGGGGTTACCTGGGGCGGGCCGGGTTCTGCTTCCTGGGGGTGTGTGGGGGGCGGGAGGCGGTGCCTCCGGCCGTGGACGGGCTCCCTTCCGGCCGGCAGGGGCGCCCCTGTGCCCACGGGTGTGTGGCCTTCGATGCCCTTCTGCCCTAGTAGGGTATGGTCTCCCGCTGGTCTCGGGGGTGCGGCTCTCCTCCGGCCTGCTGGCGCCCTGTTGCCGGTTGGGATTGCTCCTCAATGGCCTCTTGCTGGTCTCTTCGGGGAGTTGCTTCGGGGGCGGGTCTTGGGGAGTCGGCCCTGGCTTTGCCCACACCCACGGGGCCGGAGGATCTCTGGCGGTGGGAGCTTGACCTGACTGCGTGGGGCGGGGTTTGCTGGGTGGTAGAAGGCAGTCTCTCTCCTTTTGTCATTCTCAGTGACAATTACACATTCACACACTCGCATTCACATACACAACACACCTCCATATGGGCACTCACAGCACATGGGTGCTTCTCTATACAATCTACTATCTTATCCCTGATGTTTATATAGTATTGGTATGCTATTATTACAGTAATAATGATGTCAAGCAATGAGATTTTAATTACTGTAACTGTATGGTTGCAATTGTGTTTACTATCATGGTTCATGTCTTCATTGTTACTATTGCTACTGGTAAGTTGGACTGTTTCATTCCACTGATATCATCTCCAGTGTGACCCTTAGCCATCATTGACATTTAACTGTTCTGTTTGTCACTGTTGTTGTTTTGGGAATTCTTGTTGCTGCTGTTTTTGTCTCTCCCTCTACTGCCCCCCCCCCCCCCCCCGACCCCACCTTTCTCTTCTCTCTTCTTCTTTTCTGTTCTTCTTCTTGCTCCGGTCCGGTCGTCCCAAATGGCATAACAAAGACATCAAATAACGGCAAATAAAATTTCATGGTACAGGGAAGTTGTAGCCAACACCTTTCCTGACACAGAGCAAATCTGTCTAGCATGTAAGGGCATTTAGATCAACAATACTATCTGCCCCAATGGCTGGACGGGACAAAAAAAAAAAAAAATAAAAAGAACAGTTTCTTCCCGTCTGCTGTCAGCCTCATCAACAAGTCCCGGAACCAGCCAAGGTGTTGAGGGAATCTGTTTCAGGGGCCTTAAAATCTCATCTCTCTTATTTGCAGATGATGTGGTTCTTATGGCCTCTACGGGCTGTGACCTTCAGCGCTTACTGGGACGGTTTGCATCTGAGTGCGAAGCGTCTGGGATGAGACTCAGTACCTCCAAATCAGAGGCCGTGGTTCTCAGTCGTAAAAGGGTGGAGTGCTCCCTCCGGGTTGGGAATGAGGTCCTACCCCAGGTGGAGGAGTTTAGGTATCTTAGGTATGGTCACGAGTGAGGGAAAGTGGGAGCGTGAGGTCGACAGATGGATCGGCGCAGCCTCGGCAGTAATGTGGTCGCTGTAACAGACCGTCGTGGTTAAAAAAGCTCTCAATTTACCGGTCGATCTATGTTCCCACCCTCACCTATGGTCATGAGCTTTGGGTCATGACCGAAAGAATGACATCTCGGATACAGGCAGCTGAAATGAGTTTCCTCCGTAGGGTAGCTGGACTCACCCTAAGAGATAGGGTGAGGAGCTCAGTCATCCGGGAGGGCTCAGAGTAGAGCCGCTTCTCCTTCACATCGAGAGGAGTCAGTTGAGGTGGCTCGGGCATCTAGTCCGGATGCCTCCCGGACGCCTCCCTGGTGAGGTGTTCCGGGCATACCCAGCCGGGAAAAGGCCCCGGGGCAGACCTAGGACATGCTGGAGGGATTATGTCTCACAGCTGGCCTGGGAACACCTTGGTGTCCTCCCGGTGGAGATGGAGGAGGTGGCCGGGGACCGGGAAATCTGGGCTTCCCTACCAAGACTGCTGCCCCCCGCGACCTGGACCTGGATAAGCGGAGGAAGACTGATGGATGTGGAGGTGGAGAGGTGTGACATTTCTGATCAAATTCAGAGGTCATGTGTTGGTCCCGAAAACGGTCTTTGCACTTTTTTACACCGATGAAAGGTATAAAAACAGCCCTGTTGCATTCGGAATCGGACCCGGGTCTCCGGGTCTGCTGAAACGACCGAAACATTCCCCATTCATTTCCAATTATAGCGAAAGCCCATTATGAATGTAATATACTTTTGTCCAGGAGTGGCGCTGTGGCCGCTTTTTCCTCCATCCATGTTGAACTTTGGGTAATAAACAGCACAATTGCTTTTTCCGAGCGAGCGAGCGACGAGACGGACAAAACTACAGTAAAAGAAAACAGCACAAATACTTGAAAATATTTTGTCTTTGAACTGTTCTGCTTTCATGTTTTTATGTGGCTGTTTGTGGTGTGGCGGTGCCACTTCCGCTATTGTTCGTTATTTACGACCGCCGCAGTATACCTATTACCCGTAGTATACCTATTAGCATTAGCAACAGTTACATTACATTAGCAACAGCTTCAGCCAAAGCAAAGCCAGGTAAAAACTTAATCATGTGTCCCTTTGTTCTCATAGTTGCATCTTGTTTGAACCAAATTACAAATGTGTATTTCATGGTTTTATTTGCCAAGAGCCCAAAAAAGATTGTCCATCCAAACTTCTCCAACTGCTGCCCACACTGGACCAGTGAAGACTGGAGGGAGGGTATTTCTCCTTTCTATGAAAAGGAGAAACAAAGACGGCAAAATAAGTGAACAATACGTATATTTATTATTCATAACTGCTTACATGTAGATTATTATTTATTTTTTATTATTGAGAGTGTTCTTGAGTGTGGTACCCTGATAAATAAATATTCTTTGTTACATTGCATTGATCCTCTCGCCCGAAGACAGCTGGGATAGGCTCCAGCACCCCCCGCGACCCTTGTGAGGAAAAGCGGTAGAAAATGAATGAATGACATTGCATTGATTTTGTATTTTATTTCAAGCACTGGTATCAATATAAGCCTGATAGGAATAGTTTGTAATGATATAGGGATTAATTGGAAAACAATAATATTGTGGAGAAGAAAACAGTCACTTGACTGATGACTTAGACGGGATTTGAAAACCTGAATTCATTTCTCTGAAGTCTCTCTGCTTCTCCAACGTCTCTCTTGCATCCCGATTGGCTGGCAGCAAATGTCAACACCACACGCGCGGCCCCCGCTTGGCAAGTGAGAATTCTACCACTGAACCACCAATGCCACGTGGGAACACACTGTAAGAGAAAAAAATTAAACTATCAAGTGGATGAGCCTCTGCAAAGTGGCGCTGAATGACAAAACATGGCGTAACGGGATCCACAACAATCATGTCAGCTGTGGATGCACCATTGACTCGTTTTTGAAGGGCAAGTGACAAAAAGAGGTACGTGGGTCAGAAATCAGCTGCCAAAGTTTCACGGACTAAGCAGCCAGGCACTGCTGGGATTTGAACCCAGGATTTCCTGTTTACAAGACAGGCACTTTGACCAGCTAAGCCACAGCGCCAGCCGAGGAAGTCACCCTGGCAATGCTACCTTTACTCTTCTAGACATAAACTGCTCCAACGCTGAGATGATGCCATTTGTCGTGTGTCATTCGGTCAGCAGGGGGAGAATCCCGTATATTTGGCACCAATACAAAGGGTTTACCAATTGGGAAGAATGCAAGGGCTCTCCACAAGTGTCACACAAGGGTCTAGAAACGGTCCCTGGGACTGACACAAATAACTAGGCTGTTAATCTGGACTAACTGTTAGAATAAAAAGTAAATTCAATTATTATAGTGTTAAGTTATCACCCTTATATCCGTTTGCTTAGACGATAGACAATAGTCTTGAGTGTTTTAAAGCAGGAACATTCCATGACGCTGACCAGCAACTCCCAGCACCACTAATCTTGCAGGTGCCTGGGAATATCAGTAGCTACCTTGAAGATGTTCCTGTTCATCATGCAAAATGGGCCAAGATAAGAACACATAAGAACACAAAAAGTAATTGCTCTCACATACACACACACACATAGACAACAAGTACAGCTCGTGCAACTGCTTGCTTCCCCCTCCCCTTAGAGTTGCACGACCATGTATTAGGGACCTCCTAAAGAAAATAAAAAGAGAGGAGCATGAATGGCATCCTCAGAGTGGAGCGGCATGTCACTGGGTTTGTTTTTTCACTCTTCTCGCTGCGAGAAATTTTGAATTTTGTTGTCTGTCTCTTCTGTAATTAAAGTGTCACAGGAGTTTGAACCTGAACCTGAAGTTTGGTGCTGCATTCAGGTTGCAGTCTCTAATGAGGCGTGGGTTTGAGTCCCACTTCTGACAGCTTCTTGCATCTTGAAGTGGCGTCACCCTTCATTCTAAAGTGGCCGAGGCTGCTCCTCATGGGCAGTAAACCAGGGGTGCTTTTCAAAATGACCGCTGCTGAAAAGTATACAAAGCAGACCTATTGCATTCTGGGGTCTTGCGTTTCTCCAGAAAACAGTCTTTGTTCTTCAACATGACCTCTGATAAAAAGTATGAAAACCAGAGTCATGGAAATACCAGTAGAGGACTGCTGGAATTAGAACCAATGAGCCCCTCTTTGCTTGGCATGTAATTTGACCAACTAAAGCATAGTGCCTGCGAAGCATGCAAACTTGACAATGATGCCTTTAGTAAAAAAGGAAATCCTGTGCATCTGGCACCGACACAAAAACAGTTCACCAATGGGGAAAAATGTTCATAAAAGGGAGGGAGCCCAAAGCCAAACACATGTGTCAATTGAGCGGCCCTGGGTGGGCTCTAACCACCAACCTCTCAGTTAACAGCCGAACGCGCTGACCAATTGCTGCATAGAGACTACATCCGCATCACTGCAGTAAGGTTTCAGTAAGTTTCCACTTTTGACAGAAAGTTGCAAATACTCAAGTGCTGTCCACCTTAACTCTCAGGTGGTCCGGTCTGTTACTTTTCAGGTGTCATTCTGAATTCTGCCCTTTGGCAGGAAAAGAGCCTTTGTCCTTTTTCAACATGAGCTCTGGGTAAAAGCTTAGATATACTGTATTGGCCGGGAATCAGACCCGGGCCTCCCGCTTGGCAAGCGAGAATTCTACCACTGAACCACCAATGCCCGCCTGAGGTGCCTACCTTTTAACTGGAACTGGAAAGGCTTGTGTAGCCCCGCACACAAACCAAGTGTCTTCCTCACATGCACACCCAATGTGGGTCTCAAACCCAGGACCCTGAGAGTAAGAGTCTCATGCTCTACCCACTGAGCTAACCAGGCCTTTTTCTGCTGTAGATATAATTTTTTGTTTTTCTTTTTTATCGATGTGGCCATCTTGATGTTTGATCAATTCCACAGACAACCTTGTTTCAGAAGGAGTGAGACTTTCAGTCATCTGTAGTTCTACAGTCTCCGACTCAGGCAACATCTTTGTACCCGACATTTCCAATTTATGATCACTCTGCAACCGCCCCTGAACAGACACCCATGTCCACCCTCTCTTGGGGAACTATTGACTCGACTCAATTAAATGACTAAAACTAAAACCAAAAGACCATAGTTGGAATCCTCCCAGCCTCGTTGGCATATCAACGAGTATGTCCACACCCCGAGGTTATCAAACTCGCTCCCAAGGAAATGTTGGAACTCGGGAAAGCATTAATGGCAAGAAGTAGGATTAAGAATCCTACTTCTTGCCAAAACCTACCCTTTGAAGTAGAAGGAGAAGCCTACCCTATGGTAGAAGATAAGATATGCCTTTATTCACCCCTCAGTGGGAAAATTTGCAAGTTCCTGCAAGTTCCGCAACAGCAGGGGGAGTACCTCAGTATGTTTACAGACCATGGACTCCTCCTAAATTTAGATAAATAGCCTTATCCATGCCAAAACCACACAACAACCTTGACCAAATCCTGACTGACATAACTGACTTGGTACATAATCACCGTCTCAACGGCACTGAATTAGCCCAACTGTTGACATTGACCACAGGCTCCAAGTATGGTGCTTTTTGTACGGCCATTTAGCCAATTCTGCCAAAGAGGAATTCAGAACACGCTCGTGGCCCATTGCCATTTTTATGGTACCTGGCGACTTCAACCAGTGAACTCCACTGTACCACTTATCCTCATCAACGGACTGTATTCCCCACCCTTTACCAGCATGGGGACATTCCAACCCAAGATGAGAACACACTGGACCAGGTACACAGCAACATAGTACGTGGCACAGACACAGCGTCACCCTTCCCCCACTTTTAGCCCAGACTGAAAAAGCAGAGAACCCCCTTTGCAGCTGAAATTGTTCAGTTGGGAGAGCGTTGGATTGAATCTCTAAAGGTCCCTGGTTCAATCCCAGTTTTCAGCACAATCGCTGTTTACATCGTGAGTTGGCAAATAGTTTGTAAAGGGGTGACTTTGTTCTCTTGATTTCATCAACATCGATCACGACAACACAGCCAGACAATTACATATTAAGACCAGACAAGTGCAGTTGGGAGGTGACGTACAACAAATGTTCACAGCATTAGGTCTGCAAAGTGTTCAGCTGATGCACATTTACTGGAAAGGAAAATGGGCTTTTGTCACGGTAGCCATGCCGACACAAGCTAAAATGTTTCTCCCGCCAGGACAACACCCACATGAAATTCAAGCTTTGCTCGCAGACAAATAAGAACCAGCTGAAATGAGCAATCTGCACCTCCAAGTCTGAGTTTATGGTTCTTGCCCAGAAAAGCATAGCTCACAGCCGTAATTGTATAGTGGTTCCTACTCTGTGTTGTGGCCACATCAACCCCGGCCGATTCAGGGTCATGGCAGGTGTGTGTTGCTTTTGTAATTGTATTGTCTGAAAAGACAAGATTGTCTGTCCACTTGAAGTGTGGTGATGTAAGAGTACACTAGTTTTGACCACACCTGTATTTTTAGTAAACATTATTAGCATGCAATGAATCAAAGTATAAGGTACGATGTCGGAGATCGAGAACGCTTTTGTTGGCAAAAAAGCCATAACATATCATTTCGACAATAAGGATATCAAACCCGCTATTTCTTGCATGTAAAGCAAGAAACTCTGGCCTTTGAGTTAAATCCCCCCGCTGCACAGGAAGGCTGCCACAATTTCTGCAACACCAAAACACTAACTAAGATGTGTCATTTTGAGTCAACAAGACCATGTCCACAAAGGAGATGAGGTGACCGAGAGGTTAAGGTGATGGACTGCTAATCCATTGTGTTCTGCACGCATGGGTTCGAATCCCATCCTCATCGGACTATACTAATGCACCAGTTTTGACACCACCTGTGTTTTTAGGAAACATCATTAGAATGCAATTAATCCAAGCATCCGGTACGATGTGGGAGATTGAGAATGCTTTTTGCAGGCAGGCATCGATTCCACTTCATCTCACATGCGAAGTGAGCGCTCTACCATTTGTGGTCCTACAAGAATGGGATTTGTTTTTGTGTACTTCGAATGAAATGTTTTCCGCATGTTGCAGAATTTTCCACAGGAAAGAAATCTTTAAGATGTATCACCAAAAGAGCTGAACCGCCCAATGTGGGGCTCGAACCCACGACCCTGAGATTAAGAGTCTCATGCTCTCCCGACTGAGCTAACCGGGCATTTTTCTGCCACGATATCACTTTTTAATTTTTTTGAATTGATGTGGTCTTCTTGATGTTTGATCAATTCCACACCCAACCTAGTTTCTCAGGGAACAAAGGAGCGAGAGGTTCAGTCATAGCTGAGAACTTTGGAAGTGTAGTCATCTTAACCCTCCTGTTATGTTCATTTGCCAGGAACAGCCATGATGTTCCCGGGTCAGTTTGCATGTTTATTTATCTGAAAGATGTCCAACACCAAAAAAATCCCCACAAGCATTGTTAGTTATTCACTACTAACTCCATTACTAACTATTCTATCAATGTTTAGAGCAATGGTGTACCTTACCTCTCACAGGTAGTGGTTTAATTAATTTTAATTAATTAATTAATTGAATGAATCAGAGGCATCATGAACAGTCTGCATCAAAACATTATCTGAAATCCTGTGGCAGGTTTCTGGCATTGATTCTTAATTCAGTTGCCATCCCTGATAGATGGTAATGGTAATGGTAATCATGCCCGCGTGGCAGGCGAGTCTCTTTGCTTGTCTGACGTCTGTGTCGCATCCTGATTGGCTGGCAGCAAATGTCAACAACACGCGCGCGGCCCCCGCTTGGCAAGTGAGAATTCTACCACTGAACCACCAATGCCACGTGGGGACACACTGTAAGAGAAAAAAAATTCAACCGTCAAGTGGATGAGCCTCTGCAAAGTGGCGCTGAATGACAACACATCACAATGTCATACTCTTTGGATTCAAGCACCTTCTGGCGTAATGGGATCCACAACAATCACGTCAGTTGTGGATGCAACGTCAATTCGTTCTTGAAGGGCACGTGACAAAAAGAAGTACATGGTTCACAAATCAGCTGCCAAAGTTTCACTGACCAAGCACCCAGGCACTGCTGGGATTTGAACCCAGGATCTCCTGTTTACTAGACAGGCACTTTGACCAGCTTAGCCACAGTGCCGGCAGTGCATCTGGCACCAACACAAAAACAGTTTGCCAATGGGGAAAAATGTTCATACAAGGGAGGGAGTCCAAAGTCCAACAAATGTGTGAATTGAGAGTCCCTGGGTGGGCTCGAACCACCAACCTCTCAGTTAACAGCCAAACGTGCTGACCAATTGCGCGACAGAGACTACAACAGCATGACTGCAGTAAGGTTTCACTAAGTGCTGTCCACCTTAACTCTCGGGTGGTCCGGTCTGTTACGTTTCAGGTGTCATTCTGAATACTGCCCTTTAGCAGGAGAAGAGCCTTTGTACTTTTTCAACATGAGCTCTAAAGAAAGGTACAAGCTAAGATATACTGCATTGGCCGGGAATCGGACCCGGGCCCCCCGCTTGGCAAGCGAGAATTCTACCACTGAACCACCAATGCCACATTGGGAAACACCATCGGAGAACAAATTAAATTGTCGAGTGGATGTGCCTCTGCAAAGTGGCGCTGAATGACAAAACATCACAATCACAACACACGCACGGGATGCCAGGGGAGGCCGAGTACTAACAGAGCTGAGCGAGAGGGCATAAGAAAAAAAATTGTGACCTTGTGGTGGTTACCCGACAGCACCAAGGATATGGCGCACGTCTGATGCGTAATGCATGCCAGGTGATGTTCATCTAGCGAGCGGACATTCTTGTGGGGGACAAGCTCAACAGTAGGAATGTTGAGAGAACTGACCAGTCCGCTATCAATGAAGTTCTCGTCCGCCCCAGAGTCAATTAATGCTGTGGTAGGAGAAGCTTCCCCCGCCCAGGATATCTGAAGTCGGCCCACCAAAGCGGATGATGCAGCCGGTGTGGTTGGAGCGGGCAGTGCCAGCAGCTGGGGAATATCCCTGGTGGAGGAAGAGCGTTGGCGTGCTGGGCGAACTGGACAGCGGGAAATTGTGTGTAGGACTCCCACAATACAGGCACAGCCACAGGCGTGGACGGTGACTCCTCTCCGCTGACGAAAGGCGACTGGCTCCCAGTTGCATGGGGACGACACTCCCGACGTCATCAGACGGCGCTCCGATGCTGGAGCAGGGAGGGAGGAGTGGTGCCAGAAGAGCCCCAGGAGGTGGGATTTGGAGCCGACGTGTGGGTCGGCGAGGCTCCGCCCTCCGCTGTGCGCTGCGCTCCCGCAGCCGGTTGTCGAGTCGAATGGATAGCGACAGAGAGCGGCTGGAATGACATGGCGCTGCGGAGCGCATATCGGGCGAGCCTCAGCCAACAAGTGCAAGATGAGCTGGCCGCTCGGGATGAGACCCAGACGCTGAGGCTCGCCCGATACGCGTTTCGTAGCGCCTTGTCATTCCAGCAGCTCTCTGCCGCTATCCCGGTTAGCTCAGTTGGTCAGCGTGTGGTGCTCATAACGCCAAGGTCATGGGTTTGACCCCCCGTACTGGCCACTCTTCTTTATGTGCTCCAGGAACAACAAAAGGGCGACAACCCACTGGCCCCCATATCCAGCATCACACCACCCACCCACCTGTGAAACACCCTCGACAAGGCCGCTGAAAGACCGGGGAGAGGTAAAGAAAACAGCATGTCAAAGCAGAGTGGCAACAAAACTCTCGGCCACCGAGACTGCAAGAAGCAGATCAATGGGGACAGTGGACCCCATTATCCTCTACCCAAAATTTAGACCTCCAAAGTAGAGAATGCGGACTGTGAAAGGACAACACCCGGCCCTCATAACCAACAGTACTCCACCACAAGGTAAACAGCATGGCGGCAACAAATGCCCAGCCAAAGCGTCACAGACAGGATTCCAACCTGTGCGGGGAAACCCATTGGATTTCGAGTCCAACGCCTTAACCTCTCGGCCACCGTGACTCCTTGGAAAAGACCAATGGGGGCAGGTGACCCCATTGTCCTAGAACCAAAATTTTGCTGATGTCAAGGATCAGCTGGCAACATGTGCATGGGAGGAAGACACATGGTTTGTGTGAGGGGCTACACAAGTCTTTCCACTTCTAGTTAAAAGCCAGGCACCTCACATTGTTTCCATAAAGTACCAAGTGATTGTCCTGTTGCCCTTGTATTTTGTGGGCAAAAAGGAGGCGTTTGCAAGCGGACCTCAGACCCTATCACTGGTCACCTGAACAGGGACTTGAATCCCGGACACTCAGATCAAAAGTCTAATGTTCAGGTGACTGGCTCAAACTTTGTCTTGTCTGACCACTCTTTTGTCCGGAAGATATTTGGCTAATGTGGTCTGTTTTCTTAAACCTGCAAATGTCCAAATACACAAGGGTATTGTCTTTGTAGGGAGCATTGTAGTACATGTGACATGTATACTACATATGACATCAGAAATGATGGGTCTTTATTCAACAGAAGAAGAACAACATTTCTTTTAAATAACAGCATAGGAGCTGCTGAAACACAGAGAAGGCACTGCTGGGATTTGAACCCAGGATCTCCTGTTTACTAGACAAGTCTGTCAAAAAATCACAACAGTATCTTGTAACAGTAAGAGGTGTCTTCTCTTAAGGGCCCCTGCTTACCAGTTGATGGGGTTTGACTTGATTCCTTTTAACATAAAAGCATTCTGTCGTCTCTTAATCTATAATCCTGGCTGGCGCTTTTGCAAAAGCTAATATTTTCAAGCAGAGCTTCTGTGTTTCACCAGACCTGTGCAGAAACAAACTGAAATCTGTGACTTGATCAACCTAACTTCTGATCAAATGTGTTAGACCATGGAAGCTGGAATGTGCTTTTGAAAAGTCATTGACACGCAGTTTGCCAATTTGGAACCACACAAGTGCTGTGCAAGAGTGGAGCGCAAACATGAATGAACAGTGACACTGGTGACATCCAGAGAACGTCCCTGGGTGGGCTCGAACCACCAGCCTCCCGGTTAACAGCCGAGCGCGCTGACCGATTGCGCCACAGAGACGGACACACTGCCAACTTCTGTTCAGTTGAAGCCATACTAACGCATGCTATGCGTCCAGCATGCCCTTTGTTTTGGATGTGACTCGCACCTTCTGGTGTAACAATCGAGGCATTGCAAACCAGGACACCAGCTTTACTCTTTGATGAACGCAAAGTATTTTTGGGTACAATCCAGGGGTCTTGTGCTCTCAGGGAAATGGCTCTGTCCTTTTTCAACATGAGTTGAGACGAAATGTATTAAAATAGACAGACTGCATTGGTCACTCAATCAGAATTTCTCCGTTTGCCAATTTCAGACTGCGTGACAAAGAATCAAGTCAAACTCCATCGACAGGATGGACAGGGGACAACAAAGCAGGGAAGATAAGGGATATGGAGGAGAGGGGAAAGATGAGACCGCCTTTGTTAAGAGCCAGAGAAGAAGCTCTCATCTCTGCAAGGTCAAGTACAGTATGCCAGAAGATTTTACCTTGTGAGTTGTCCTCATTCAACAACGGCCTGGATAGCTCAGTTGGTAGCGCATCAGACTTTTAATCTGAGGGTCCAGAGATCAAGTCCCTGTTCAGGCGGTGAAGGTAGGCCCCTTCCCTGAATAACTTGTTTAAGTAAACCTTTGCGATCTTCCAGGACTGTGGGTAAACGCCATTCTCAATAATTAAATTGAAGATACAGTGCGAGACAGGCACTTTGACCAGCTTAGCCACAGCGCCAGCTGTGCATCTGGCACCAACACAAAAACAGTTCGCCAATGGGGAAAAATGTTCATACAAGGGAGGGAGTCCAAAGTCCAACACGTGTGAATTGACAGTCCCTGGGTGGGCTCAAACCACCAACCTCTCAGTTAACAGCCAAACGCGCTGACCAATTGCGTGACAGAGACTACAACAGCACACAAGGAATAACTTGTTTAAGTAAACCTTTTCGACCTAGCACCTTTGCGATCTTCCAGGACTGTGGGTAAACACAATTCTCAATAATTAAATTGAAGATATGAGTTTCTCATGGAACACAAGGAGTGAGAGGTTCAGTCATCACTGGGAACTTTGGAAGTGTAGTCACCTTAAGTCAGGTCTGCTTTGGTGAACTTCAGAGGCATCATGACCAGTCTGCATCAAAACATTATCTGAAATCCTGTGGCAGGTTTCTGGCATTGGTTCTTAATTCAGTTGCCATCCCTGATAGATGGTATTGGTAATGGTAATCATGCCCGCATGGCAGGCGAGTCTCTTTGCTTGTCTGACGTCTGTGTCGCATCCTGATTGGCTGGCAGCAAATGTCTGAGAATTCTACCACTGAACCACCAATGCCACGTGGGGACACACTGTAAGAGAAAAAAAATTCAACTGTCAAGTGGATGAGCCTCTGCAAAGTGGCGCTGAATGACAAAACATCACAATGTCATACTCTTTGGATTCAAGCACCTTCTGGCGTAATGGGATCCACAACAATCATGTCAGCTGTGGATGCAACGTCAATTCGTTCTTGAAGGGCAAGTGACAAAAAGAAGTACATGGTTCAGAAATCAGCTGCCAAAGTTTCACTGACCAAGCACCCAGGCACTGCTGGGATTTGAACCCAGGATCACCTGTTTACTAGACAGGCACTTTGACCAGCTTAGCCACAGTGCCAGCTGTGTATCTGGCACCAACACAAAAACAGTTCGTCAATGGGGAAAAATGGTCATACAAGGAACAGAGTCCAAAGTCCAACACATGTGTGAATTGAGAGTCCCTGTCAGGTTCAAACTCCTCCAGGTCTCTGGTGGTGAAGAAGGGGAAAGTCACAGACCAGTTTCGCTTCTCAGTCAGAGGCACCCAGATTCCATCGGTGGGGGAGAAGCCAGTTAAGAGCCTGGGCAAGATCTATGACTGTACCTTGAAGGACACCGGAGCACTCCAAGCAACATCAGAGGAGTTGGGAACCTGGCTGACCGCAGTGGATAAGTCAGGATTACCAAGTTTACCAAGTTTAAAGCCTGGATCTACCAACACGGTATCCTGCCACGCCTACTCTGGCCGCTGCTGGTCTACAATGTGCCACTGACCACCGTCAAGGGCTTCGAGAGGAAGGTCAGCTGTTTCCTGCGGAAGTGGTTGGGCTTACCGCGAAGCCTCAGCACCATCGCCTTGTACGGGAGGAGCAACAAGCTGAAACTGCCCTTAACTTAACACTATAATCATTGTATTTACATTTTATTCTAACATTTCCCTCCTGTTTATCACACATTTTCTGTTTGCAGTCCCTCCTAGGCTCTCCTCTCGGTTTTCACCTAGCAGGTCATTGTTAGGGTTAAACCCAAAACATTATCACCAACTGTGAAAGAAGACACAAAGACGTGAGATATAGGCTTGCAAGGAGAGTGATCAGAGACTGTTCAGTAACATTCATCCAACCTACTCTGAAAAACAGTCCCTGCTCCCCTTCTTTTATTAAAGTTTAGGTGTGCCCTATTACATAGGTCTCAATCGTCTAAGGGAGGGGGAACAGTTCACACGGTTGAGACTGGTTTCAACATCAAGCAAGCATATTTTGAGAAAGCAAAGCAGAGACAGATAGTTCAAGGATATCAAGAGAAAGCAAAGAGAAAGCAGTGTCTAAAGGAATGTGATGCTCTATGCAAGCGTGTGATCTATGTGCATGTAATAGTAACTTGGATAATATGAAGAATGTGATTACATGATATTAACTTGGATAATATGAAGCAAGCTTATTAAATGTGAGTACATGATATATTCAGTTTTATTCCAACAGTCATCTATGTCAGAAATTGTGCTTACACCTGAACGGAAGTGTTCTCGTCGTCTGAGTCAAAGTACTTGTCTTGGTCAGGAAACAAGTCAGGGGCATGTCCATGATGGCTATCTGAGTCGTCACTGTCATCGCTGCCACCTGCCACCAGTAGGGGGTACATTTCATTTACCTTGTTGTAATTGGTGCCATGGCTAAATCCACAGTCCATGTGATTGTAACCTTCAGGATAGGGATACAACAACATCCACATAAGGCACACAAAAGAAGGGCAACAGCGAGTGCAATAAGCACGGACATCACATAAGGAGACCATTGTCCCACAAGTTTTCTCCAGTCACCGAACATCTCAGTGTCAACACCAGTGTTCCTTCATCTTGGTGTTTAGCACCTTTAAACCAGAAATCGCACGCAACAGCATTCCTGTGGAATCTGTATTGTTGGGGATGGACATGCCACATTGGTCGCCAAGCATGGCGCACACTCCTTGCTGATGTGCCAGCAGTCCATCCAAGGCGATACGATTCTGGAAGGCCATGAGTGACGTGGCATGGAGTTGTTCTCCAATTGCTGTGAGTCCGGCCTCGGTGTAGTTCCCAAGCTTTTGTATGTTATAGTGGAGGTAGTTAATCCTATCCGCATTTTTGTTAACTGTTATCCATGGGATAATACTTTTCAAACCTGATGCAACCTGATTTACTAGTTTGTATTCGTCTGGTACCCCTCGTGGCACGCTGATGGCATCGATGTCGGTGGGATTGTCTTGCATCATCCAGTCGGGGGCTGGAACTTCTCTCTTCCTTTGGAAGTAGTTTGGGATGTGGTGTTTATCTGCTTCAATGATAGCACTTAGTAACATGTCAACATTCATAGGGTAAATAGATACTGGAATCAGTAATGTCACTACTGCACATGTTCCGGTCATGTTATAAACGATGTCATCGAGGTATTCGTCCTCGCACCACTATCACACGTCTGCTCTAAAGTACTAAGTTGATGGGGGTGTGTTTCCTCCTTCTGTGTTGTAGGTAGCTTGATTTTTTTTACATGTCTACAATATTTGAACTCAACGTGACCTACATTTTTTTGCGGTTCCTTTTAGCTGTACACTGGTGAAATTTGCTCGGGCTACTTTAGTAGAGAATGGTGGGGGCCTTTTTGTCTCATTGACTACTGGGAATATAGTGTTTATATCATATAAACATTCTCGACAAAAACATTCTAATATTCTGAACATGATGGTGACAGTGTGGACATTTTTGTCATTACTTCAGGGACTCAAGTAGCATTGATCAGTGCTGGTACAATCTGGAGAAGTGGGGTCATGGTCATACATGCAACACAACTAATATTTTTAACATAGTTTGCTGCACTTTTTGCTGCTTGTTCAATGTTTAAAACCCAGTTGTTAAAAGTTCCTGAAATGGTTCCATGGTGATGCCTTCCATTTTTACTATTGGATTCATTACAATAATCATATAGACATAAACATTTATTAATTATTATATTATTTATAGCTTAACCCGACTACAATAGTTATTGTTAAGCCGGGGGACATTTTGGTTACTGTTTCATTTTTGTGCCATTCTGCTACAGTGCCCTCAAAACCAGGATGCATTGTTGGGTTTTCTGGCCAAGGGTATGTGCTATAATCTTCACTGCTCAGCACGATGCCCCAGAGTCTAGGACTCTGAAGTCCCCTGCGTCACAGACGGGTCTTTACCTTCCTCGTCAGACTCCCGAACAATGACTAGTTTACAATGCGATTGATGTACCTCTTTTTGCAATTTCAATGTCGTCAATGTCGTTAACAATACTTGATAAGGTCCTTCCCACTTGGAAAAGTGTCAGTGTTTTCTTTTTACACTTATAAAACAATAAAGTCCATGTGTATTACTTGAAATAAATATTGTGGTTTTTGAAATTGGCCACACCGAGGTCGGAAGCTGCCCTGGGCTTTGTGTTTTGCACACATTAAACACGCTCTACAAATTTTTTGGAATAAGAATTAAATTCATACATAGTAAAGTGGGTGTTAATAGTGTGGCACATCCCTCCTGTTGAAACATGTGCAAAACCATGGCTCAAAATAGCGTCCCACTTATGCAAATTTTTTGGCAAGATTGTTTTATTATCTGTCGACATATTAACCTTTTTGTCCAGGGTTGCTTTATTCCTAAGACAGTGGTCAATTCCTTGCTTTGGACTCTGTTGTTGCATGTCTGCCAGAATCTCAAAGTCTACTTGTAATTTTTTAGTGTTAAGATGGTTCAGTTCCTTTAGTGCTGCTTGTTTTATCATTTTATCAGCGAACGCATTTCCTAAGGATATCGGATCAGTATTATTTGTAATATGTGTCATGCATTTACATACAGCAATTTGTTTTGGCAATTGCACTGCTTCTAGTAATGCTGTTAGTAATCCGTCATGAGTTACTGGTTTTCCCGTTGATGTTATCATACCTCTGTTTTGCCAATATTGTGCAAAGGTATGTACTGTTGAATATACATATTGGCTATCAGTATAAATTGTCACCTTTTGACCTTTCATTAATTTGCATGCTTCTGTAAGCGCTACTAATTCTGCTGCTTGCACAGAATAAGAGGATGGTAAATGTTCTGCTTCCAACACCATATCTTGTGTAACAACTGCATAGCCTGTTATTGTTTGTCCAAAATTATTTTTCTTCAAGGAACCATCTTCAAAATCTCCTCTTTTTGTTAGTGCCTGATCTAATATGTCTGGTCTACACTTTGCAGTTTGTGTTGTTAGTTCATAACAATCATGTGGTTGGCCTTCCTCAGGGAGTGGTAGAAGGGTAGCTAGGTTGAGCGTGGTGCATCGCTCAAGTGTTAAATGTGGTTGGGACAAAAGTGTTGCCATGCAAGACAGATGTCCAGCAGGAGACAAAAATGTCACGTTAGTCTGTAATAGCAGGGTGGAAACCGCATGAGGTACTTTCAGTACGAGTAGATGGAATAATACAATGGTTGCACTTGTTTCCACGGCTATAGATGCTGCTATTACAGCCCGCACACAAGGTTATGTAAGACCTTTACAATCTACTGTTTGTATAAATGTTTTGCTGTAATCAGGTAGTGCTAGAATCGTACTTCCTACCAGTATATATATATATTTTTTTTTTGAACACAGAATGCTTTTTCTGCCTCATTCGTATTTACGTTTGCAAAAAAAAACAAATATATATATATATATATATATATATATATATATATATATATATATATATTGGGGTGTTCAGCCCTTATATGGTGATTTTTTTTCTTTCGAAATTTGAAGCGGCTAAGTGCTGAATCGGTTCCATTTCGTAAAACCATTAACTGAGCAAAATAACAGCTTTTTTCACACACGCATTCCCGTGCCTCACTATACCCAGGTATGTGATAACAACGTTGTACCAGTACCAGGTGCCCACTGAAGGACGAAGTTGCATGCACTGCCAGCCGAGCCCAGTCCAGTTTGCTGCCCCTAGGCGAAAGCTCCTATAGTCCGCTGCCACAGGGGCGAGAAGCCGATGCCTTTATTGTCACATTACACATAGGTAGACACCATTACACGCAGCCAATGCCATTACCATGTGTTGCTATAGTGTGAAGGTGCGTTCACTGTACATGCTGTTAACTCGTAAAGTAACTGTTTTGTTTGCGTGTTCTGTTTGTTCTCTGTTCAGTATGCACACTCGGCATACTAAACACGGACCAACAAGGCCAGAATGGTGTCACTACAGACCATCGGATCGGTTCACGAAGGATTTTTTGGTTGGCTGGTACTCCTGACGGTGATGCTGAACCACTCGGAAGATGAACTGCCGCTCCTCTTCAGACTTGGTAAGAGCCACGTTGTAGTCTGTGGCGAGCTTTACAGCTCGTTCAGCGGCGTCATTGACCACCTTTAGTGCTGCCAGAGCCTGAGGCATGATCTCCAGGTCCTCCAGAGTTCGCGGCGTGTCGACCATCAACTTCAAGAATAGGTTCTGAGACCGTTGTGTGACGAACAGACTTAACTTCAAGTCAGCTGTTTTTGGACCAGCCTTCACGTTGAGGTTCACCCGACGGAGGTCCTTCTTTGTTGGCGGCACAGATGCCATGTTCTCCAGCATCTCCTTCTTCTCGTCCGGCGACACCTTCTTGGAGAACAGGGCAAGACCAACGAGATCCTCGCTCAGGTACCATAAGTGGCCCTTTACTTTCTGCATCGCCTTCCCCGCCACGTCAGCATCGACCAGTTGACCATAGGCTTCGATTTCCTTCACTAGAAGCAGGTCGTTGATCGGAGCGTCCGCGGCGTAGGGAGCCTCGAACCAGTGGCGCACATAGACAGAGACCAGGAAGGTACACAACCACTGGATGGCCTGTTCCTGGTGCTTGCTGATGGCGAAGTTCGCTGCTTCCTTCAGCTGCCGTCGGAAGAGGCATATCTTCAGACAGTAAAGCCCCTTTGCCATCCAGCGGGCTCGGTGGTAGGCTCCAGGTCGGCGGAATGCCATCTTGGTCTTCTTCCCCAAGTAGGCCAGTGTCAGGTTCAGCAGCTCCAGGTAGTCGTCCCTGGTTTCGGCCTTCTCCCAACTCTGCCATGTGATGACGGCATGCCAGGAAGAGGAGTCGGGATCCAATAGCTCGCTCCACTACAGCACAAGCGCCACCGTGAACGCCTGTGTTGGCAGCTGTCGTATCAAAGCAGAGTCCCGCCAGCCAAGGTTTGACTTGAGGCCATTCTTTACAAAACCTTCAGGATTGCTCCTCCCATGGCCACGCCAGTCCCTGCCGGGATGGAGGGGACGGACAAAATCTTCTCCAGACCCATTCCTGTCACCACAATCGCCAAGCGATCGCTTCGCCCACCCTCAGGATCCGGGAGGAGCTTGCCGTCGAAGTGGAGGATCAGGGGGACTTCTGGTTTGAACTCTTCTTGAAGGCTCTTCCCCAGTTCAGTACGCACCTCTTTTCTAGCTTCATGGAGTGATCCAACAGACAGAGTCAGTTCTCCAACGTTGACCCCCGCAGCCATGAGGGCAGGAGTGGCCCTCGTGGATACCCCGGCTCGGTCGCAGGAAGCAACGAAGAGTGGATCATCGATGACGCGGCGCCGATTGACTGACGGCCCTGGCTGAGGTTCATTCCCCAGGGGTGATACTCATCGTCGTCGTGATCGTCTTCAGATGAAGTGGCTTGAGATCGCTCACACTCAACCGCTGATTTGGCCAAAAGTCTGTCGATTTCACTCTTCGACTTCCAGCGACGCCTCTCGAGGTCCTTTTGTTTCTTGTCTTTTGCCTTGATTCTCGCCTCGTACTTCTTATCAGATCCACCTAGGAACATCACCCGGGCACCGCGTTGATCCCTCAGGAAGTCCCTGTCTTCTTGAATTTCAATGTGGGACATCACGTTCCCTTTGGCGATGTCGAAAAGACCTAGACAATACTTATTGTACTCTGCTTCTTTCTTTTCCTGTGCTTCCCCTCCCCTGTGTCACGCCGAGGAGAGGGTAAGACCCAAGAGAAGCACGCAGGCAGGAGTAGTTTGCAATAAAAGGTCTTTATTGCCTCCTCAAAAAGCAGGATAGTGACAACAAAAAACTATGGTGCAAAAATGGAGAGCAAACAGAAAAGGCACCACGAAAAAGACTAGCAAGGCTATACAAAACTAACTTCTTAGTGCAGGTAGGGAGCAGCTACCTGGCTGGCAGGAAGGCGTCGGGCAGGAGACTATGTGGTGGTGGAAAAGACGGAAAAAGGCTCAGGTCCAAACAGGCAAGTGGCGTGCGTCCATGTGGAACAATACTACGACGCCTTCCTGCTGCCACAGGTGTGCCTAAATGGAAGGTGGTGATTGAGAACACCTGTGGCTGGCCGGGTAGCTCCTCCCATCAGGGCGAACTGGGGCCTGAGGGGAGAGAGAGAGCATGAGTGACAGGCAAGTGCAAATGGTGACAAAACCAGTAGGCTGCTCCAGGAGCAGTAAGATGGTGTCACGCAATGGCGTGACAGTATTCCCCCCTCCCAACTAACCGGGCGGGCCTACCGGGTTACCTGGTTTATCGGGAAATCTCTGATAAAAGTCGGAGATGAGGGACGGGTCAAGGATAAGGGCGCGCGAAACCCACGAACGCTCCTCGGGGCCGTAACCCTCCCAGTCTATGAGAAATTGCACCCCTCTGCCACGCCTCCTGGCGTCGAGGATGGACTTAACAGAGAATGCCGGATGGCCGTCTAGAAGCCGGGGGGGTGGTGGAGGCACGGGTGGAGGGCTAAGCTCGCAGGAGGCAACTGGCTTCAGGAGGGACACGTGAAACACTGGGTATCTCTTGATGGACGGAGGGAGTTTGAGCCTGGACACAGGGACACAGGGTTGATCATGCGCACCACCTCGAAGGGACCAATGAACCGAGGGGACAGCTTCCTGGATCCACCAGCCAACGTGAGGTCCCGAGACGACAACCAAACCCTCTGACCGGGCCTGTAGTCAGGAGCTGGTCTGCGGTGACGATCGGCCAACCTCTGGTTACGTCTGGATGACCGCACAAGTGCTGCCCGAGTGTCTCGCCATACCCGGTGAACACGGCGTAGCAGGGAGGCCACCGAGGACACGGAGGACTCCGCCTCTTGGGTGGGAAACAGGGGTGGCTGGAATCCTTGGGCGACGTGAAAAGGAGAGCGGCCCGTAGAGGAGCAAACGAGGGTGTTGTGGGCGTACTCCACCCACGGCAGGTGGAGGGACCAGGAAGTGGGGTGCTGGTGGCATACACACCGCAGGGCTGCCTCCAAGTCCTGGTTTGCTCGCTCCGTCTGGCCATTGGTCTGTGGGTGGTATCCAGAGGAGAGGCTCGCTGTGGCTCCCAGAGACTTGCAGAATGACCTCCAAGTGGCTGCTGCAAATTGCGGACCCCTGTCCGATACCACGTCCAGTGGAATGCCATGGATACGCACCACATGTTGGACCAAGAGTTGGGCTGTCTGCATGGAGGATGGCAGCTTGCGGAGCGGAATGAAGTGAGCGGATTTCGAGAATCTGTCGACGAATGTGAGAATGACGGTGAAGCCCTTCGAAGCCGGTAGTCCAGTGACGAAGTCCATGGCCACGTGAGACCACGGGCGGGAGGGAATGGGAAGGGGCCGCAACAACCCCGCCGATGCCAGACTAGAAGACTTGTTCCGAGCGCAGGTGGTGCAGGCCGCTACGAACCGCCTGATGTCGGAGTGCAGGGATGGCCACCAGAACCTCTGAGCAAGCAAAAAGGCGGTGCGTCTAGCCCCCGGATGGCAGGCGAGTTTGGAGCAGTGAGCCCAAACCAGGACTTCCGAGCGAAGGTCTTGGGGAACAAACAGACGGTTGGGTGGGCAGCCAGGGACCGGAGGTGCTTGACTGTTTGCTTCTTTCACCCGCCTCTCCACCTTCCATTGGAGCGATCCCAGGATGCGCGACTCGGGTAGGATGGTCTCCCAAGGGCGGGGCTCCACCGGAGGTGCGAACATCCTGGACGGGGCATCGGGTTTTCCATTCTGGGAGCCTGGGCGGTAAGTGAGGGTGAAATCAAACCGAGTGAGGAAGAGGGCCCAGCGTGCCTGGCGGGGGTTCAGCCGTTGGGCGGCGCGGATGTAGGACAGGTTCCTGTGGTCCGTGACAATGACAAAAGGGTGAGCCACCCCCTCCAACCAGTGCCTCCACTCCTGCAGGGCGAGGATGACTGCCAGGAGTTCACGATTGCCAATGTCATAATTACGCTCGGCGGAGGACAGACGTCTGGAAAAGAATGCACAAGGGTGCCATCTCTGGTCCGTGCTAGTGCGCTGGGAGAGCACGGCCCCGACCCCCGTATCTGACGCGTCCACCTCAACAAGAAAGGGACGAGAAGGGTTAGGGTGAACAAGTAAAGGAGCGGTAATGAAACATGATTTGAGGTGGTTAAAGGCTGCGTCGGCCGCAGGGGACCATAAAAAGGGTGTCTTGGAGGATGTGAGCTTGTTCAGAGGTTCCGCGACCTTGCTAAAGTCTTGGATAAAGCGCCTTAACGAACAGTCGGTTGGCTAAGAGCCTCTGGAGCACCAGGCGAACGTGTTGGAAGTGAGCGGAGGCAGAGGGGGAGAAAATGAGGATGTCGTCGAGGTAGACGAACACGAAACGTCCAATCATGTCACGTAATACGTCATTAATGAGGGCTTGAAAAACAGCGAGTGCATTAGTGAGGCCGAACGGCATGACGCGGTACTCGAAATGTCCCAGCGGGGTGTTGAAAGCAGTTTTCCATTCATCGCCCTCACGGATGCGCACAAGGTGGTAAGCGTTGCGTAAATCCAGTTTAGTAAACATGACAGCACTATGGAGGGGGGTGAAGGCAGCGTCGAGCAGGGGCAGAGGATATTTGTTCTTTATCGTGATTTTGTTAAGGGCAGGGTCGCAAGGAGCCGTCCTTCTTCTTAACAAAGAAGAACCCTGCCGCCAGGGGTGAGGAGGAGCGACGTATGTGGCCAGCCGCGAGCGAAGAAGAAATGTAATCC
This sequence comes from Doryrhamphus excisus, assembly GCF_030265055.1. Taxonomy (NCBI): domain Eukaryota; kingdom Metazoa; phylum Chordata; class Actinopteri; order Syngnathiformes; family Syngnathidae; genus Doryrhamphus; species Doryrhamphus excisus. The sequence goes on from NW_026652245.1 coordinate 496,662, forward strand.
TCCAAAGCCTTTTGCTCAGGCAGAGAGATATTATAAAGGCGCGAAGAGGGGAGTGGCGCTCCCGGCAACAAATCGATAGCGCAATCATAAGGACGGTGGGGTGGAAGTGACATGGCACGATCCTTACAAAAAACCTGGTGAAGGGAGTGATATTGCTCGGGCACAAAAGAGAGGTCGGGAGGAACCGGTGGCGACAAGACAGAGTGAGAACTGGGAGACGAGGCGGAACGCAGACAATTGGAGTGGCAGAAATCACTCCAATTGGTAATTTTAAGTCCAGACCAGTCAATTACAGGGTTATGCTGTCTGAGCCAAGTAAGACCAAGGACCACCGGCGCCGAACGAGAAGGGATGACAAAGAAGCTAATAGTCTCTAGATGGTTACCAGTGAGACTCAGAGCGCACATACAAGTCTGGTGAGTGATACTAGCGAGGTGACCCCCGTCGAGAGAGCGAACGGACTTGGGAGGATGTAACTTGACAGTGGGTAATTTGAAGCGTGAAACTAAGTTACAGTCAATGAAATTATCATCAGCTCCAGAGTCAATAAGTGCCTGGACAGGTACCGCCTCCCCCCGCCACGACAGCGTACCTTCAATCTGGAGGCGTCCGATGACTGGTGAGGTCCTCTGTGATCCCTCGCTGGAGGGGGAGCGGCGTCGGCTCCTGGGACACACGGGGCACCTGTTGACGGAATGCCCCGCCTCTCCGCAATACAGGCAAAGACTAAGTCGCAGCCGTCGGGCCCTCTCTGCCGATGACAGGCGGCTGGCCCACAGCTGCATGGGTTCGGTCCCGCCAAGAGCCTCCAACGGGGGTCCGCTGATGTCCGAAGGGGGGATGAGGGGGTCCGGGAGGTTGTCTGGAGGGGCTGGCAGCGCCAGGCGTGGGACGACGATCCGTCCTGGCCTACGTTGGAGAGCGCGCTCCCGCAGGCGGCCATCCATCCGAATGGAGAGGGCGATGAGCTCCTCCAACGTGTTTGTCTCGTCCCGCGCGGCCAGTTCATCTTGCAGGTGAGGGCTGAGGCTCCCCAGGAAACTGCAGCGGAGCGCCTTCTCATTCCAATCGCTCTCGGTTGCCAGAATGCGGAAGGTGACGGAATGGTCCGCGACGGAGGCGCCGCCCTGGCGAATAGACAGCAGGCGCATTCCAGCCTCCCGCTCTCGCATGGGGTGATCAAACACCCTCCTCATCTCAGCCACGAACAAGGTTAAATTGACCAGTAGCTCCGGTCTCTTCTCGGAGATGGCCATGGACCAGCGAGCCGCGCGGCCAGAGAGGAGGCTGAGCATATATGCCACCCTGGCTGCGTCCGTAGTGTACGTGGCGGGCTGCTGGGCGAAGGTGAGGGAACACTGGTGAACAAACAACCCGCACTGGCCGAAGTCTCCTCCATACCGGGCCGGGTGGGGAATGCTGGGTTCGCGGGAAGAGGCGCCAAGTGGTGGGAGAGGGGGCATGACTGTCGGAGGCTCGTCGGAGGAGGGGGCAGGAATACGGGCATGGATCTCCTTAATAAGGCTAGCCATGCCTTCAAGCATCTGCTCGTGACGGCTGATGGACTCACCGTGAGCTTTGAGGGCAAACAAAATCTTCTCCTGCTCTGCGGGGTCCATGCTTCATTTGGTCGTAGTATTCTGACACGCCGAGGAGAGGGTAAGACCCAAGAGAAGCATGCAGGCAGGAGTAGTTTGCAATAAAAGGTCTTTATTGCCTCCTCAAAAAGCAGGATAGTGACAACAAAAAACTATGGTGCAAAAATGGAGAGCAAACAGAAAAGGCACCACGAAAAAGACTAGCAAGGCTATACAAAACTAACTTCTTAGTGCAGGTAGGGAGCAGCTACCTGGCTGGCAGGAAGGCGTCGGGCAGGAGACTTGGCACCACTATGTGGTGGTGGAAAAGACGGAAAAAGGCTCAGGTCCAAACAGGCAAGTGGCGTGCGTCCATGTGGAACAATACTACGACGCCTTCCTGCTGCCACAGGTGTGCCTAAATGGAAGGTGGTGATTGAGAACACCTGTGGCTGGCCGGGTAGCTCCTCCCATAAGGGCGAACTGGGGCCTGAGGGGAGAGAGAGAGAGCATGAGTGACAGGCAAGTGCAAATGGTGACAAAACCAGTAGGCTGCTCCAGGAGCAGTAAGATGGTGTCACGCAATGGCGTGACACCCTGGCGTGGTTTTTCATCACTTTCCGGTATTTCTCGTATTCCACCTTCAACTTTTGAACGGCGTTACGTTTTTCTGCAGTAGTAATGGAGGATTGGTTCCACAAACGGATGACCTCCTCAATGACCAGCGCTGATGCTGAACTCAGATCCTGTTTCTCATTCTTGAGGAAGAAGAAAAGTCGCAGGAGGACCTCCTTGACTGTCGGGAGCTGTTTTAACGAGGACAAACTCTCTTTCCGAGCATTTCCTAGAAGCACAACGTCTCTCTTGGATCGTGTGCTAGCCATCTGGAAAGAAAGAGAACGGGTAAAGCATTACAGTAAGAGTAACTTCTCCCAAGCAATAATACACGCTAGGCTGATGTGGTGAGGCACGGGATAGGGATGTCGCGGGAGAAATTGCAAACTGTGGTGCAATACTCTCGGGTAGTAGAGCTGAATCAAAACTCAGCACAACGAATATCACAAACTTTTATTTTTCTGAACACCCTAATATATATATATATATATATATATATATATATATATATATACATATATATATATATATATATATATATATATATATATTCCTAGCCTAGCATGACCGTCAACTCCGTCTTTGCACAAAGAACTGCTAACTCGGTCTTTTTTTTTTTTGTCCCGTCCAGCCATTGGGGCCATTGTTGATCTAAATGCCCTTACATGCTAAACAGATTTGCTCTGTGTCAGGAAAGGTGTTGGCTACAACTTCCCTGTACCATGAAATTTTATTTACCGTTATTTGATGTTTTTGTTTTGCCATTTGGAAGAAGAACAGAAAAGAAGAAGAGAAAGGTGGGGGGGGAGTAGAGGGAGAGACAAAAACAGCAGCAACAAGAATTCCCATAACAACAACAGTGACAAACAGAACAGTTAAATGTCAATGATGGCTAAGGGTCACAATAGAGCTGATATCAGTGAAGTGAAACAGTCCAACTTACCAATAGCAATAGTAACAATGAAGACATGAACCATGATAGTGAACACAATTACAGCCATACAGTTACAGTAATTAAAATCTCACTGCTTGACATCATTTTTACTGTAATAATAGCATACCAGTAGCATATAGACATCAGGGATAAGATGGTAGATTGTGTAGAGAAGCACCCATGTGCTGTGAGTGTCCATATGGAGGTGTGTACTTCTGTGTATATATTCATATATGTGTGCGTAAGCGTGCTTGTGTATGTGAATGCGAGTGTGTGAATGTGTAATTGTCACTGAGAATGACAAAAGGAGAGAGACTGCCTTCTACCACCCAGCAAACCCCGCCCCGCGCAGCCAGGTCAAGCCCCCACCGCCAGAGATCCTCCGGCCCCGTGGGTGTGGGCAAAGCCAGGGCCGACTCCCCAAGCAACTCCCCTAAGAGACCAGCAAGAGGCCATGGAGGAGCAATCCCAACCGGCAACAGGGCGCCAACAGGCCAGAGGAGAGCCGCACCCCCGAGACCAGCGGGAGACCATACCCCACTAGGGCAGAAGGGCATTGAAGGCAACACACCTGTGGGCACAGAGGCGCCCCCGCCAACCGGGAGGGACCCCATCCACGGCCGGAGGCGCTGCCCCCCACACACCCCCAGGAAGCAGAACCTGGCCCGCCCCAGGTAACCCCAGGCCTGACCACCAATTTAGGACCGCCCCGGCCAGGACAGAAGAGGCCCGGGCACACTGCCCCATGGAGGACCGGGCAGTAGAGATGGAACACCCTGCGCCAGACCCCTGCAGAGCCCCCCCCCCCCCCCCCCCCCCGTATATCTACATATATGGCCATATACGTACACACACCTATATATATATATATATATATATATATATATATATATATATATATATATATATATATATATATATATATATATATATATATATTATAATAAAACTTATCATTATTTATCTAAGTATTTAAAACAATAAATACATAAAATAATCTCAGACACACGCGCACACCCCATCCACTCAATACGCACACACGCAAGCACACACTGTGGACGTCCCTGGGTGGAGCGTCCGGGGCATCACAGGGCGGGGGACCCAGGGGTCCCAGACCCACAACCGGGCCCCGAGCCCAGGGAGGTACGGACCGCCAAGGCATAGCACCCCCAGACTCCCCTTGACCACGGCATCGGGGCTACGGCAGTGTGGCAGACAAAGGAGCGGGTGAGGGGAGAAGACCCGCACATGAGCAAGCGAGGGGGCGAGCAGGCGAGTGGTGAGGTGCTCCACCGCGCCGGCCGACACCCGCCGGGCAGCTCACCCCCGTGAGGGAGAGCCATAGCTCCAAGTCATGGGGAGGCCAAGCACCAGCGCCGAGGAGAGGACCAGCGCAAGGCCACCGACGGACCCCACCATCCACCGGGAGGGCCGTGCTAACTCGGTCTTACTGCGAGAGACCGCCAACTCCGCCTCATTACAAAGGACCGCCAACTCCGTCTTTTACAAAGGAAAGCCCGTCAAAAGGGCTCCTTCCTCTTGCACAAGACTGCCAAGTCCGCCCTGTTGCAAAACACTGCCAAGTCCGCCTTGTCACAGAAGACCGCCAGCTCTGTCTTTCTACAGAAGACTGCCGAATTCGTCTCTTTGCTTGCCAGCGAATAGTATACACAAGGCTTTAGCACCGGGTGACAAACCTTATTGACCCGAGGGACGCACTCAGTTCTAGGGGTCAAGAACCCTTCTGGCCTCCCTGCATTGGTTGCCTGTTCGCTTTAGGATTCAATCTGAGATTTTGTTGTTTCCTATTTGACCTTTTAGTTTTGGATTAAATTCAATTTGTACCTTCATTTATTGTATTTTATTTTTACCTTTTATTTTACTAGCCTGTCCAGCACTTTAGAAACTGTGTTCATAAAATGTGCTATATCAATAAAGTGGATTGGATTAATGGGCTGCATGCAGCCCCCAGGTCTCAGTTTTCCCACCCCTGCTTTAACACAAAGGGACGACGCCCTTTCACTCACACTCTGATCAAAATTGTCTTACTGTTTGTTGTCTTCTCTTCCGTCGGTATCCCATCAACCTTCAGCTTCCAGTTGTTGAACTGAGAAGACAGCCCATCAAAGGGTTTTGTCTGCCGTGGCCACGGTCTTTCTGTCTCGTCCGCTCCACAACTGGACTCCTCAGGTGTCTTGGGATCCGGCTCGAAGGACCAAGTAAAGGTCAGGTTCAAACTCCTGTGATATCCAAGATGGCGCCGCGGACGGCTGCCTCGGTGTGTTGGTGCGCATTGTTTTGCTTTGTTTTATGTTATAAAACTGTTTTTTGCGCCGGTACCGGGAGCTCTTTCACCAGGGAAGAGCTCATGAACATCAGGGGAGCAACACCAGAGGATTTATTTCCTAAATTCCTGCTTCCAACAGCGGAAATTTTGGATATATTGGTCAAAGGTGCGCTCACCCTTGCACACGCAGCGAAACGCCGGAGGAGAGGAAAACGGGCCGGCGCGCTCGTGCGCCTTCGTCAGCGGGGATTACGCACGTCGCTACCCGGGATATTTCTCTCTAACGTGCGTTCACTTCCCAACAAACTAGATGAACTACAACTGCTGTTGGGAAAAAACAGGGACTTCTCTTCATCTGCGGTTTTGTGCTTTATTGAGACGTGGCTCTGTGGATTAATACCGGACTCTGCGCTGGAGCTGGCTGGCTTCCAACTCCATCGCGCGGACAGAGACACGGAACTTTCCGGCAAAACCAAAGGTGGAGGAATCTGTTTCTATATCAACAGTGGTTGGTGCAACGATGTGACAGTGATCCAGCAGCACTGTTCTCCTGACCTGGAATCTTTCACCATTAACACCATTAACATTAACACCTTTTTATTCACCCCGTGAGTTCGCTTCATTCATTCTGGTTGGCGTCTACATCCCGCCGCAAGCCAACGTGCAGGACGCACAGCGCATGCTCGCCGACCAGATACTGTGTGTGGAGCGGACCTACCCGGACTCCTTAGTTATTGTCCTTGGTGACTTTAACAAAGGCAACCTCACCCACGAACTCCCTAAATACAAACAGTTTATCAAATGCCCGACCAGAGAGGAGAATATTCTGGATCATTGTTACACTACAGTCAGGGATGCTTATCACGCCGTCCCCCGTGCTGCTCTGGGACTCTCTGACCACATCATGGTCCACCTGATTCCTGCGTACAGGCAGAAACTAAAGCTCTGCAAACCTGTAGTGAGGACATCAAGGAAGTGGACCAGTGAGGCTGTGGAGGATCTCCAGGCGTGTTTGGACTCCACTGACTGGGATGTGTTCAGGACTGCTACCAACAGTCTGGATGAGTACACAGAGGCTGTGACGTCCTACATCAGCTTCTGTGAGGACTGCTGCGTTCCATCACGCACCAGGGTGAGTTACAACAACGACAAACCCTGGTTCACAGCCAAACTCAGACATTTAAGGTTGGCGAAGGAGGAGGCCTTCAGGAGTGGGGACATAAACAAATACAAAGAGTCGAAGTACAAGTTTAGCAAGGCGGTGAAAGAGGCTAAACGACTGTACTCTGAGAAGCTCCAACACCAATTCTCAGCTAACGACTCTGCGTCTGTCTGGAAAGGGCTCAGGCAGATCACCAACTACAAGCCTAAAGCCCCCCAATCCATCAACGATCGACGCCTAGCCAACGACCTGAACGAGTTCTACTGCCGCTTTGAAAGACAAACGGACAGTCCAGCAACCATCCCCCTCGACACCTTCCAACAGCTCCAGCTCCAGCCATCTCCACCAAGACCTGCCTTAATGGCCCTCCCTTCCCCCTCCTCACCCACCTCAGTGACGACTCTTTCCATCCACGAGAGAGACGTAAACAAACTCTTCAGGAGACAGAACCCCCGGAAAGCAGCTGGACCGGACTCTGTGTCTCCGTCCGCCTTGAAGCACTGCGCTGACCAGCTGTCTCCAGTGTTCACAGAGATTTTCAACACCTCACTGGAGACATGCCACGTGCCTGCCTGCTTCAAGACCGCAACCATCATCCCTGTTCCCAAAAAGCCAAGGACCACAGGACTTAATGACTTCAGACCCGTCGCCCTGACCTCCGTGGTCATGAAGTCCTTTGAGCGCCTTGTGCTCTCTCACCTCAAAGTCATCACCAACCCTCTCCTAGACCCCCTGCAGTTTGCCTACAGAGCCAACAGGTCTGTAGACGATGCAGTCAACTTGGCCCTCCACTACATCCTCCAGCACCTGGACTCCGCAGGAACCTACGCTAGGATCATGTTCGTGGACTTCAGCTCTGCATTCAACACCATCCTCCCATCTCTGCTCCAGGAGAAGCTCTCCCAGCTGAGCGTGCCTGACTCCACCTGCAGGTGGATTACAGACTTCCTGTCTGACAGGAAACAGTGTGTGAAGCTGGGGAAACACTTCTCCGATACAAGAACCATCAGCACCGGATCCCCCCAGGGCTGCGTTCTTTCTCCTCTGCTCTTCTCCCTGTACACGAACAGTTGTACCTCCAGTCACCAGTCTGTCAAGCTCCTGAAGTTTGCGGACGACACCACCCTCATCGGACTCATCTCTGACGGTGACGAGTCCGCCTACAGGTGGGAGGTTGACCATCTGGCGACTTGGTGCAACCTGAACAACCTGGAGCTCAACACCCTAAAAACAGTGGAGATGGTTGTGGACAACAGGAAGAACTCAGCCTCTCCTGTCCCCATCACCCTCTGTGACTCTACAATTGACATTGTGGAGTCCTCCCGCTTCCTGGGTACCATCATCTCCCAGGACCTCAAGTGGGAGCCGAACATCAGCTCCCTCATCAAGAAGGCTCACAGAGGATGTACTTCCTACGGCAGCTGAAGAAATTCAGCCTGCCAAAGACAATGATGGTGCACTTCTACACCTCCATCATTGAGTCCATCCTCACCTCCTCCATCACCATCTGGTACGCTGCTGCCACTGCTAAGGACAAAGGCAGGCTGCAGCGTGTCATTCGGTCAGCAGAGAAGGTGATTGGCTGCAATCTCCCATCCCTCCAGGATCTGTACGCCTCCAGGACCCTGAGGCGTGCAGAAAGGATTGTGGCCGATCCCTCTCACCCCGGACATAGACTCTTCGAGACGCTCCCCTCTGGCAGGAGGCTGCGGTCCATCAGGACCAAAACCTCACGCCACAAGAACAGTTTCTTCCCGTCTGCTGTCAGCCTCATCAACAAGGCCCGGAACCCCACATGACACTCTTCACACCCCACCTCTGCCTCATCCTGCCACTTTGACACTTTGACACTTTCATTGTATACGTTACATTAACGCTCAGTTTGGACTCTTAGGAAAAACAATCAGACTGCACTTCCGGAATAACAAACAAAAACAGACTGTGTACATATATTTATACTGTTATTCTGTATATTTTGTATCTTCATATTTTGTATTTCATATTTTGTATTCTCATTCTTTTTTAATAGATGTGTGTGCACCTACTACACCAAAACAAATTCCTAGTATGTGTTTGATCATACATGGCAATAAACCTTTTCTGATTCTGATTCTGATAAGCCCCTTCGTGCAGCCCAGTGACGCACCCGATCAGTCATCCGGGAAATATGGATTGTGTGTCCAAACTGGGGACAGATGCCCGTGTACACACCTTCAGGGATCAAGCACATATCCTTGTTCCCATGTGTCACCTTGATTTTTTTGTGAAAGAAGGAATTGAACGGCCTTGCTTCCACCCAGTTTCCAACTAGGGACCTTTTGCATGTAAGGCAAACGTGCTAACCACTACACTATGAAGGGTGAGCCCTTTAAGGGGACTGGTGAAGCAGTTGCCAAACAATGACACAAGACGATGCGTCCAAAGTGGGGGCATATTGACAATTGTCCAAATCGACAAATGTTTCTCCCTTGTAGGGAAAATTGTTCCACAAATTATGGGCTTTTCTTCAACAAAACATGAAATCACAATCACGGCTTGACAGGTTTGGCTTGTAACCTCCTCTAACGTTGTCTGGAGGGGTGGCCCTTTGATGAATGAAGTTAAGGTCCTTTCAGCCTGCCAATAAGCATTTTCAAACTATTGGCAAAGTCGCAACGTAAACAGGGATTGTGCTCAAACCCAGGCTTGAACCACGGACCTTTAAATCTTAATTCTCGCACTCGCCCAACTGAGCGATTTCAGCTGCAAAGGTGGTGTTCCGCTTTTTCAGTAGAGGCTAAAAGAGGGGCCAGGGTGAAGCTGTGTTTCTGCCACATATGTTGCTGTGTACCTGGCCCAGGGTGTTCTCATCTTGGGTTGGTATGTCCCCATGCTGGTAATGTGGGGTCTACTCTTCTCCACCTGAACAGGGACTTGAACCATGGACAATCAGATTAAAAGTCTGATGCTCTACCAACTGAGCTTTCCAGGCGCTTGATGAATGAGGACAACTCACAAGGCAAAATCTTCTGGCATACTGTACTTGACCTTGCAGAGATGAAGAAGCCCCTGTCCCGAAATTGCCACCTCCAAGATCGACGGAGGTCTTAAACTGCCCACATGGACAAGCCTAATATCTTCTGGAAAAAAAGAGTTAATGGTCAGACAAGACAAAGGTTGAGCCAATCACCTGAACAATAAACTTTTGATCTGAGTGTCCGGGATTCAAGTCCCTGTTCAGGTGACCAGGTGGGCACGAGCCCTCCAACTAATGCACCTGCAGTTTAAGGCTATGTTCTGGATTATCAGTGTTTTGCCAAGAGTAAAATTGGGTCGAGCGAGAAGTCCTTTCAGGCAAGAAAACAACAAAAAGCAACACACACCAGCCGTGACAAAACACGGAGCGCCGTCTGATGACGTTGGGAGTGTCGTCCCCATGCAACTGGGAGCCAGTCGCCTTTCGTCAGCGGAGAGGAGTCACCGTCCACGCCTGTGGCTGTGCCTGTACTGTGGGAGTCCTACACACAATTTCCCGCTGTCCAGTTCGCCCAGCACGCCAACGCTCTTCCTCCACCAGGGATATTCCCCAGCTGCTGGCACTGCCCGCTCCAACCACACCGGCTGCGTCATCCGCTTTGGTGGGCCGACTTCAGGTGGAAGGTACGATATCCTGGGCGGGGGAAGCTTCTCCTACCACAGCATTAATTGACTCTGGGGCGGACGAGAACTTCATTGATGGCGGACTGGTCAGTTCTCTCAACATTCCTACTGTTGAGCTTGTCCCCCACAAGAATGTCCGCTCGCTAGATGAACATCACCTGGCATGCATTACGCATCAGACGTGCACCATATCCTTGGTGCTGCCGGGTAACCACCACAAGGTCACAAATTTTTTTCTTATGCCCTCTCGCTCAGCTCTGTTAGTACTCGGCCTCCCCTGGCATCCCATGCGTGTGTTGTGATGTTTTGTCATTCAGCGCCACTTTGCAGGGGCACATCCACTCAACAATTTAATTTGTTCTCCGACAGTGTTTCCAAACGTGGCATTGGTGGTTCAGTGGTAGAATTCTCACTTGTCAAGCGGGAGGCCCGGGTCCTGTTCCCGGCCAATGCAGTATATCTTAGCTTATACCTTTCTTTAGAGCTCATGTTGAAAAAGTACAAAGGCTCTTTTCCTGCGAAAGGGCAGTATTCAGAATGACACCTGAAACGTAACAGACCGGACCACCCGAGAGTTAAGGTGGACAGCACTTAGTGAAACCTTACTGCAGTCATGCTGTTGTACTCCCTGTCGCGCAATTGGTCAGCACGTTTGGCTGTTAACTGAGAGGTTGGTGGTTCGAGCCCACCCAGGGACTCTCAATTCACACATGTGTTGGACTTTGGACTCCCTCCCTTGTATGAACATTTTTCCCCACTGGCGAACTGTTTTTGTGTTGGTACCAGATGAACTGCTGGCACTGTGGCTAAGCTGGTCAAAGTGCCTGTCTAGTAAACAGGAGATCGTGGGTTCAAATTCCAGCAGTGCCTGGGTGCTTGGTCAGTGAAACTTTGGCAGCTGATTTGTCAACCATGTACTTCTTTTTGTCACTTGCCCTTCAAGAACGAATTGACGTTGCATCCACAGCTGACATGATTGTTGTGGATCCCATTACGCCAGAAGGTGCTTGAATCCAAAGAGTATGACATTGTGATGTTTTGTCATTCAGCGCCACTTTGCAGAGGCTCATCCACTTGACAGTTGAATTTTGTTCTCTTACAGTGTGTCCCCACGTGACATTGGTGGTTCAGTGGTAGAATTCTCACTTGCCAAGCGCGGGCCGCGCTTGTGTTGTTGACATTTGCTGCCAGCCAATCAGGATGCGAGACGGATGTCAGACAAGCAGAGAGACTTTGGAGAAATGAAGTCAGGTGTCCGAATCCCGTCTAAGCATCAGTCAAGTCACCATTTTCTTCTCCACAAAATATATTTTTTTCCAATTAATCCCTATATGATTACAAACTATTCCTATCAGGCTTATATTGATACCAGTGCTTGAAATAAAACACACACTTTTGTGGCGCAATAAAAGTATCTGACAGGGCCCCGCTGATAAAAGTCATGTATTGATGTCCCATCCCCTTGATATTTTGATTTTGGTTGACAACAGCACAGACATGTTTTTGTTTGAGTTTTTTTGACACGGGAGGTGGTTGCTCCTGCTCCAATGGGGTATGAGCAGGTGGTGGTGGTGGTGGTGATGGTGGAATGACCATAGCTGCAGGCAGTGTCACGACAGGCACAGCAGAGGTAGTGCTTAGCAACTGCCAAAGCTGCTGTGTATGTTGCAGCTTCTCTGGGCTGGTATTTAGTGAAGATGATGTATTGAGAAATTTACTGTTGTGTTTCATGTATTTGGGAATATGCAATTTTGATGTTGGATGCAGCATGCTGTTGGGGTCTTTGCTGGACTTGTGGACAAGAGTGCCATACTCCCAAACCACAAGCTTGATCATGTCCTTGTGCCCGCGGTGTTTATTAAGGAGCTCGTCAATTGCCGACTTCTTTGGAGACGGCCAGCGCTTGTGGTCCAACACAAATACTCTCCATCCAGTCTTCACTGGTCCAGTGCAGGCAGCAGTCGGAGAACATTGGATGGGTAATCTTCTTGTGGGCTCTAGGCAAAGAAAACCAAGAGTTACACATTTGTTATTTGGTTCAAACAAGATGCAACACTATTAGAACAAGGGGACACATGATTAGGTTTTTACCTGGCTGTGGCTGAAGCTCAGAAACAGAAGCTTTATTGTCCAAGTCAGATGCTGGGATAGAGGCCACACGACTAGACGTAGTCACAGTAGCAGTTTGAAGAGGGTGAACAAAGCTGAAAAGCCTGGTGGGAGGTGTGGAGGAAGGCTGCACTGGGTCTGCTCCCTGACCAGCTCCCTGATCAGGCAGGATGCCTGGAGAAGGAGCACTTGTGGCGTGGCCGGGGTCCTTCTTGGTTTTATGTTTGTCCCAGTCTAAAGGGACCGGACAACATTCTGGCTCCCTGTACTCCAGGCCAAACCTCTCCCCGGTGTCTTCAGCTGCCAGACGAAGAGCAGGGTACTTTTCTTCGCCAAAGACCCGTCTGGAAACAGCATTCAGGGAGCACATCAGTGCAGGGTTGAAAACAGGCGGGAGAGAAACGCCTGGCAGTTTCAGGTCCAGCAGACGCTGATAGTTCCAGCGACACACTCCTGTCATGGCCTGGGCCTGGAACAGCTCTGGGGAGACCTGCGTGCCGGTCACCCATTTGGCCTGGTGAAAGTGGTAGCCCTCCTGCTGCGACGTGCCTCTGATGGGGATCCAGACGGGGACTGCTGCACGCTCACCTGGCACGTGGTTTAACTGTATCGTTCCTCCACGGCGGTACAGTATGCCCCCTTCCACCTCAGGATCACTGAGGCAACCGCGCAGAATGTGGACTCGTTGGATCCTCCATCTCTTTAGCATGGAGGGCTTATAAAGAGGGATGCCATTCGGATCTGTGGTCAGGTGAAAGTGCTTCAACACCCCTTCCACTCTCTGAATAAGCGTCCCGGGCGGAGGAATCTTTATCCTGCAGTGCTCACGAATATGCTGCTTGGTGGGATTTGCAGGCTGGATGCCACAGAAGACGTATGCATCCTGGAGCCTCTGCAGGTCTTCCTGGTCCACCACAGAGAAGGCAGCCGACAGGAACTGTGCGAAGGTGCCGTATAACGGGTGATATTCTGAGGCACACAGATGTGGCCTCAGTAACAATTGTGTCAGTTGTTTGCCATGCATCCCAGTTGAGGTGTTTCTCCGCAGAAGACTCTGCAACCCTGAACGGTGCGCAGCAATCTC
>NW_026652247.1:20000-22500 GCF_030265055.1 Doryrhamphus excisus
CGACGGTCTGTCGCTCCGGTCCCACGACGGTCTGTCTCGGAGGTTCTCACGACGGTCTGTCTTGGAGGTTCTCACGACGGTCTGTCTTTTCCATTCTCACCACGGTCTGTCTTCTCCATTCTCACCACGGTCTGTCTTTCCGGTCTCACGCCCCGCGCGAGGCCGGTGAAGGCGCTCGCTCGTCGAACACATCATACCGACAGCCGCCCTCTCGGCTGTGGAGCGGGAGAACCGGCGCGGAGGGGCCGGGCGAAGCCGCCGCGCGAGGCCGGTGAAGGCGCTCGCTTGTCGAACACATCATATGAACAGCCGCCCTCTCGGCTGTCAAGCGGGAGAACCGGCGTGGAGGGGCGGGGCGAGGCCGCCGCGCGAGGCCGGTGAAGGCGCTCGCCTGTCGGACACATCATACGCGCAGCCTGGGCGTGAGCTGCGGAGGAGAACTTGGAAAAAGTTCTCACTCGGGGGCAAAAAAAAAAAAAAAAAAAAAAAGAACCAGAGGAGCGGCCCTCGCCGGCATCAGTCCGTGTTTCAGTGCGTCAAAATCGGCCTCAAAACGCACGTTTCCTCGGTCTAAACCCTGGTAGTCAAGGTTTCTAAAAAGTCGGTTTCTCAAATCGTGCATGAGGTGTTTTGGTGAACCAGGGAATTTCGCATAGACGGGAGAAGGTAAGGTATCCCCCCCCCCCCCCTGTCGGCTGTTTTACCTTCTCCCGTCTAAGCAAAAATCCCTGGTTGACCAAAACACTCATTGACCGCCATTCATTTGACACTCTGTCATATTTTCAAACATTTTTCCCCCATTGACCGCCATTCATTTGACACTCTGTCATATTTTCAAACATTTTTCCCCCATTGACCGCCATTCATTTGACACTCTGTCATATTTTCAAACATTTTTCCCCCATTGACCGCCATTCATTTGACACTCTGTCATATTTTCAAACATTTTTCCCCCATTGACCGCCATTCATTTGACACTCTGTCATATTTTCAAACACCCCCCCCCCCCGACCGAGCGAGCGGCCTTCCTCCCGCCCTCATTTAATACACTTTGCGGCGTGTTTCAAAGCAGGGCAGCGCGGGCAGCGAGCGGCCTTCCTCCCGCCCTCATTTAATACACTTTGCGGCGTGTTTCAAAGCAGGGCAGCGCGGGCAGCGAGCGGCCTTCCTCCCGCCCTCATTTAATACACTTTGCGGCGTGTTTCAAAGCAGGGCAGCGCGGGCAGCGAGCGGCCTTCCTCCCGCCCTCATTTAATACACTTTGCGGCGTGTTTCAAAGCAGGGCAGCGCGGGCAGCGAGCGGCCTTCCTCCCGCCCTCATTTAATACACTTTGCGGCGTGTTTCAAAGCAGGGCAGCGCGGGCAGCGAGCGGCCTTCCTCCCGCCCTCATTTAATACACTTTGCGGCGTGTTTCAAAGCAGGGCAGCGCGGGCAGCGAGCGGCCTTCCTCCCGCCCTCATTTAATACACTTTGCGGCGTGTTTCAAAGCAGGGCAGCGCGGGCAGCGAGCGGCCTTCCTCCCGCCCTCATTTAATACACTTTGCGGCGTGTTTCAAAGCCGGGCAAAGCGGGCAGCGAGCCGCCAGCCTCCCGCGTGAAATTCACACACTTTGCAGCGGCTCTCCTCGCAACGCCGAGCCGCTTTAGGGCGCCGGGGGTCCCGCCCTCGTTTTCACACACTTTACAGCGGGGCCGGAGGGGCTTCCGGCCGTCCCTCTTGTATTTTAAACCGCTCTATGACGTGCCACCGGCCGTCCGTGCGTCGTGTTCATTCGCTCGGCGGGCTTGCGGTTCAGCACCGAAGGCTGGACAGCGACACTCCACGTCGCAGCGCCACTCCACGTCGCAATTCCCAGCAATTTAAAGCCGCCTCGGGGCTGCAGGCCTGTCGGATACACTTTTAAAGGCTGGACAGCGCCACTCCACGTCGCATTTCCCAGCACTTTAAGGCCGCCTCGTGGCTCCAGGCCCGCCGGATACACTTTTAAACTGGCCCCGTTGGGACTTTGTCATTTTTTTTTTCTCTTTTCTTGACACGCTGGGTACTCTACTGGAGCTCGCAGCGGCATTTGGTCGCCCCTCCGGGCCGCCTCGGGCCTCCAGGCCCGCCGGATACACTTTTAAACTCTCCCCGTTGGGACTTTGTCATTTTTTTTTTCTCTTTTCTTGACACGCTGGGTACTCTACTGGAGCTCGCAGCGGCATTTGGTCGCCCCTCCGGGCCGCCTCGGGCCTCCAGGCCCGCCGGATACACTTTTAAACTCTCCCCGTTGGGACTTTGTCACATTTTTTTTCTCTTTTCTTGACACGCTTGGTACTCTACTGGAGCTCGCAGCGGCATTTGGTCGCCCCTCCGGGCCGCCTCGGGCCTCCAGGCCCGCCGGATACACTTTTAAACTCTCCCCGTTGGGACTTTGTCATTTTTTTTTTCTCTTTTCTTGACACGCTGGGTACTCTACTGGAGCTCGCAGCGGCATTTGGTCGCCCCTCCGGGCCGCC
>NW_026652247.1:47500-50000 GCF_030265055.1 Doryrhamphus excisus
CGCTCGTCGAACACATCATACCGACAGCCGCCCTCTCGGCTGTGGAGCGGGAGAACCGGCGCGGAGGGGCCGGGCGAAGCCGCCGCGCGAGGCCGGTGAAGGCGCTCGCTTGTCGAACACATCATATGAACAGCCGCCCTCTCGGCTGTCAAGCGGGAGAACCGGCGTGGAGGGGCGGGGCGAGGCCGCCGCGCGAGGCCGGTGAAGGCGCTCGCCTGTCGGACACATCATACGCGCAGCCTGGGCGTGAGCTGCGGAGGAGAACTTGGAAAAAGTTCTCACTCGGGGGCAAAAAAAAAAAAAAAAAAAAAAAAAAAAAAGAACCAGAGGAGCGGCCCTCGCCGGCATCAGTCCGTGTTTCAGTGCGTCAAAATCGGCCTCAAAACGCACGTTTCCTCGGTCTAAACCCTGGTAGTCAAGGTTTCTAAAAAGTCGGTTTCTCAAATCGTGCATGAGGTGTTTTGGTGAACCAGGGAATTTTGCATAGACGGGAGAAGGTAAGGTATCCCCCCCCCCCCCCCCGTCGGCTGTTTTACCTTCTCCCGTCTAAGCAAAAATCCCTGGTTGACCAAAACACTCATTGACCGCCATTCATTTGACACTCTGTCATATTTTCAAACATTTTTCCCCCATTGACCGCCATTCATTTGACACTCTGTCATATTTTCAAACATTTTTCCCCCATTGACCGCCATTCATTTGACACTCTGTCATATTTTCAAACATTTTTCCCCCATTGACCGCCATTCATTTGACACTCTGTCATATTTTCAAACATTTTTCCCCCATTGACCGCCATTCATTTGACACTCTGTCATATTTTCAAACATTTTTCCCCCATTGACCGCCATTCATTTGACACTCTGTCATATTTTCAAACATTTTTCCCCCATTGACCGCCATTCATTTGACACTCTGTCATATTTTCAAACACCCCCCCCCCCCCCCCCCCCGACCGAGCGAGCGGCCTTCCTCCCGCCCTCATTTAATACACTTTGCGGCGTGTTTCAAAGCAGGGCAGCGCGGGCAGCGAGCGGTTTTCCTCCCGCCCTCATTTAATACACTTTGCGGCGTGTTTCAATGCAGGGCAGCGCGGGCAGCGAGCGGCCTTCCTCCCGCCCTCATTTAATACACTTTGCGGCGTGTTTCAAAGCCGGGCAGCGCGGGCAGCGAGCGGCCTTCCTCCCGCCCTCATTTAATACACTTTGCGGCGTGTTTCAAAGCAGGGCAGCGCGGGCAGCGAGCGGCCTTCCTCCCGCCCTCATTTAATACACTTTGCGGCGTGTTTCAATGCAGGGCAGCGCGGGCAGCGAGCGGCCTTCCTCCCGCCCTCATTTAATACACTTTGCGGCGTGTTTCAAAGCCGGGCAGCGCGGGCAGCGAGCGGCCTTCCTCCCGCCCTCATTTAATACACTTTGCGGCGTGTTTCAAAGCAGGGCAGCGCGGGCAGCGAGCGGCCTTCCTCCCGCCCTCATTTAATACATTTTGCGGCGTGTTTCAATGCAGGGCAGCGCGGGCAGCGAGCGGCCTTCCTCCCGCCCTCATTTAATACACTTTGCGGCGTGTTTCAAAGCCGGGCAGCGCGGGCAGCGAGCGGCCTTCCTCCCGCCCTCATTTAATACACTTTGCGGCGTGTTTCAAAGCAGGGCAGCGCGGGCAGCGAGCGGCCTTCCTCCCGCCCTCATTTAATACACTTTGCGGCGTGTTTCAAAGCAGGGCAGCGCGGGCAGCGAGCGGCCTTCCTCCCGCCCTCATTTAATACACTTTGCGGCGTGTTTCAAAGCAGGGCAGCGCGGGCAGCGAGCCGCCAGCCTCCCGCGTGAAATTCACACACTTTGCAGCGGCTCTCCTCGCAACGCCGAGCCGCTTTAGGGCGCCGGGGGTCCCGCCCTCGTTTTCACACACTTTACAGCGGGGCCGGAGGGGCTTCCGGCCGTCCCTCTTGTATTTTAAACCGCTCTATGACGTGCCACCGGCCGTCCGTGCGTCGTGTTCATTCGCTCGGCGGGCTTGCGGTTCAGCACCGAAGGCTGGACAGCGACACTCCACGTCGCAGCGCCACTCCACGTCCCAATTCCCAGCAATTTAAAGCCGCCTCGGGGCTGCAGGCCTGTCGGATACACTTTTAAAGGCTGGACAGCGCCACTCCACGTCGCATTTCCCAGCACTTTAAGGCCGCCTCGTGGCTCCAGGCCCGCCGGATACACTTTTAAACTCTCCCCGTTGGGACTTTGTCATTTTTTTTCTCTTTTCTTGACACGCTGGGTACTCTACTGGAGCTCGCAGCGGCATTTGGTCGCCCCTCCGGGCCGCCTGGGGCCTCCAGGCCCGCCGGATACACTTTTAAACTCTCCCCGTTGGGACTTTGTCATTTTTTTTCCTCTTTTTCTTGACACGCTGGGTACTCTACTGGAGCTCGCAGCGGCATTTGGTCGCCCCTCCGGGCCGCCTCGGGCCTCCAGGCCCGCCGGATACACTTTTAAACTCTCCCCGTTGGGAC
>NW_026652247.1:62500-65000 GCF_030265055.1 Doryrhamphus excisus
AGGGCAGCGCGGGCAGCGAGCCGCCAGCCTCCCGCGTGAAATTCACACACTTTGCAGCGGCTCTCCTCGCAACGCCGAGCCGCTTTAGGGCGCCGGGGGTCCCGCCCTCGTTTTCACACACTTTACAGCGGGGCCGGAGGGGCTTCCGGCCGTCCCTCTTGTATTTTAAACCGCTCTATGACGTGCCACCGGCCGTCCGTGCGTCGTGTTCATTCGCTCGGCGGGCTTGCGGTTCAGCACCGAAGGCTGGACAGCGACACTCCACGTCGCAGCGCCACTCCACGTCCCAATTCCCAGCAATTTAAAGCCGCCTCGGGGCTGCAGGCCTGTCGGATACACTTTTAAAGGCTGGACAGCGCCACTCCACGTCGCATTTCCCAGCACTTTAAGGCCGCCTCGTGGCTCCAGGCCCGCCGGATACACTTTTAAACTCTCCCCGTTGGGACTTTGTCATTTTTTTTCTCTTTTCTTGACACGCTGGGTACTCTACTGGAGCTCGCAGCGGCATTTGGTCGCCCCTCCGGGCCGCCTGGGGCCTCCAGGCCCGCCGGATACACTTTTAAACTCTCCCCGTTGGGACTTTGTCATTTTTTTTCCTCTTTTTCTTGACACGCTGGGTACTCTACTGGAGCTCGCAGCGGCATTTGGTCGCCCCTCCGGGCCGCCTCGGGCCTCCAGGCCCGCCGGATACACTTTTAAACTCTCCCCGTTGGGACTTTGTCATTTTTTTTTTCTCTTTTCTTGACACGCTGGGTACTCTACTGGAGCTCGCAGCGGCATTTGGTCGCCCCTCCGGGCCGCCTGGGGCCTCCAGGCCCGCCGGATACACTTTTAAACTCTCCCCGTTGGGACTTTGTCATTTTTTTTTTTCTCTTTTCTTGACACGCTGGGTACTCTACTGGAGCTCGCAGCGGCATTTGGTCGCCCCTCCGGGCCGCCTGGGGCCTCCAGGCCCGCCGGATACACTTTTAAACTCTCCCCGTTGGGACTTTGTCATTTTTTTTTTCTCTTTTCTTGACACGCTGGGTACTCTACTGGAGCTCGCAGCGGCATTTGGTCGCCCCTCCGGGCCGCCTGGGGCCTCCAGGCCCGCCGGATACACTTTTAAACTCTCCCCGTTGGGACTTTGTCATTTTTTTTTTCTCTTTTCTTGACACGCTGGGTACTCTACTGGAGCTCGCAGCGGCATTTGGTCGCCCCTCCGGGCCGCCTGGGGCCTCCAGGCCCGCCGGATACACTTTTAAACTCTCCCCGTTGGGACTTTGTCATTTTTTTTTTCTCTTTTCTTGACACGCTGGGTACTCTACTGGAGCTCGCAGCGGCATTTGGTCGCCCCTCCGGGCCGCCTCGGGCCTCCAGGCCCGCCGGATACACTTTTAAACTCTCCCCGTTGGGACTTTGTCATTTTTTTTTTCTCTTTTCTTGACACGCTGGGTACTCTACTGGAGCTCGCAGCGGCATTTGGTCGCCCCTCCGGGCCGCCTGGGGCCTCCAGGCCCGCCGGATACACTTTTAAACTGTCCCCGTTGGGACTTTGTCATTTTTTTTCCTCTTTTTCTTGACACGCTGGGTACTCTACTGGAGCTCGCAGCGGCATTTGGTCGCCCCTCCGGGCCGCCTCGGGCCTCCAGGCCCGCCGGATACACTTTTAAACTGTCCCCGTTGGGACTTTGTCATTTTTTTTCCTCTTTTCTTGACACGCTGGGTACTCTACTGGAGCTCGCAGCGGCATTTGGTCGCCCCTCCGGGCCGCCTGGGGCCTCCAGGCCCGCCGGATACACTTTTAAACTCTCCCCGTTGGGACTTTGTCATTTTTTTTTTCTCTTTTCTTGACACGCTGGGTACTCTACTGGAGCTCGCAGCGGCATTTGGTCGCCCCTCCGGGCCGCCTGGGGCCTCCAGGCCCGCCGGATACACTTTTAAACTCTCCCCGTTGGGACTTTGTCATTTTTTTTTTCTCTTTTCTTGACACGCTGGGTACTCTACTGGAGCTCGCAGCGGCATTTGGTCGCCCCTCCGGGCCGCCTGGGGCCTCCAGGCCCGCCGGATACACTTTTAAACTCTCCCCGTTGGGACTTTGTCATTTTTTTTTTCTCTTTTCTTGACACGCTGGGTACTCTACTGGAGCTCGCAGCGGCATTTGGTCGCCCCTCCGGGCCGCCTGGGGCCTCCAGGCCCGCCGGATACACTTTTAAACTCTCCCCGTTGGGACTTTGTCATTTTTTTTTTCTCTTTTCTTGACACGCTGGGTACTCTACTGGAGCTCGCAGCGGCATTTGGTCGCCCCTCCGGGCCGCCTGGGGCCTCCAGGCCCGCCGGATACACTTTTAAACTCTCCCCGTTGGGACTTTGTCATTTTTTTTTTTCTCTTTTCTTGACACGCTGGGTACTCTACTGGAGCTCGCAGCGGCATTTGGTCGCCCCTCCGGGCCGCCTGGGGCCTCCAGGCCCGCCGGATACACTTTTAAACTCTCCCCGTTGGGACTTTGTCATTTTTTTT
>NW_026652247.1:75000-77500 GCF_030265055.1 Doryrhamphus excisus
CGGTTGCCTGGGCTTCGAAGAAAACGTGCTTCCGGGCAGCCGGCCGCGCGTCGCTGCGCCCCGGCTGAGCCCCGCCCGGGCCCCGGACCACGGTCCGGGGGAGACGGCGGGGACGCTGGGGGCCGAACCGGCGGGGCGCCGTTGGAGGACGGCCGGGTCAGACGGGTCGTCTCGATCTCGCTTCAATCGGGTCGGGCGGGGGGACCGCGACGCCGACCAGGGGGCCCCCGGGGGGGTTGCCTGGCCGATCGAGGCTCACGCCGCGTGTCCGCCCTCGCCCATCGAGGCCAAGCCGCAGGTCGGGGGAACCGTCCGCCCGAACACCGGCGCGAGCGCCGGCCGGCGGGGGCCCCCCGTGGCGGGTCAGGTTTGCCAATCGGTCAGTTCTCTCGACGGTCTGTCGCTCCGGTCCCACGACGGTCTGTCTCGGAGGTTCTCACGACGGTCTGTCTTGGAGGTTCTCACGACGGTCTGTCTTTTCCATTCTCACCACGGTCTGTCTTCTCCATTCTCACCACGGTCTGTCTTTCCGGTCTCACGCCCCGCGCGAGGCCGGTGAAGGCGCTCGCTCGTCGAACACATCATACCGACAGCCGCCCTCTCGGCTGTGGAGCGGGAGAACCGGCGCGGAGGGGCCGGGCGAAGCCGCCGCGCGAGGCCGGTGAAGGCGCTCGCTTGTCGAACACATCATATGAACAGCCGCCCTCTCGGCTGTCAAGCGGGAGAACCGGCGTGGAGGGGCGGGGCGAGGCCGCCGCGCGAGGCCGGTGAAGGCGCTCGCCTGTCGGACACATCATACGCGCAGCCTGGGCGTGAGCTGCGGAGGAGAACTTGGAAAAAGTTCTCACTCGGGGGCAAAAAAAAAAAAAAAAAAAAAAAGAACCAGAGGAGCGGCCCTCGCCGGCATCAGTCCGTGTTTCAGTGCGTCAAAATCGGCCTCAAAACGCACGTTTCCTCGGTCTAAACCCTGGTAGTCAAGGTTTCTAAAAAGTCGGTTTCTCAAATCGTGCATGAGGTGTTTTGGTGAACCAGGGAATTTCGCATAGACGGGAGAAGGTAAGGTATCCCCCCCCCCCCCCTGTCGGCTGTTTTACCTTCTCCCGTCTAAGCAAAAATCCCTGGTTGACCAAAACACTCATTGACCGCCATTCATTTGACACTCTGTCATATTTTCAAACATTTTTCCCCCATTGACCGCCATTCATTTGACACTCTGTCATATTTTCAAACATTTTTCCCCCATTGACCGCCATTCATTTGACACTCTGTCATATTTTCAAACATTTTTCCCCCATTGACCGCCATTCATTTGACACTCTGTCATATTTTCAAACATTTTTCCCCCATTGACCGCCATTCATTTGACACTCTGTCATATTTTCAAACACCCCCCCCCCCCGACCGAGCGAGCGGCCTTCCTCCCGCCCTCATTTAATACACTTTGCGGCGTGTTTCAAAGCAGGGCAGCGCGGGCAGCGAGCGGCCTTCCTCCCGCCCTCATTTAATACACTTTGCGGCGTGTTTCAAAGCAGGGCAGCGCGGGCAGCGAGCGGCCTTCCTCCCGCCCTCATTTAATACACTTTGCGGCGTGTTTCAAAGCAGGGCAGCGCGGGCAGCGAGCGGCCTTCCTCCCGCCCTCATTTAATACACTTTGCGGCGTGTTTCAAAGCAGGGCAGCGCGGGCAGCGAGCGGCCTTCCTCCCGCCCTCATTTAATACACTTTGCGGCGTGTTTCAAAGCAGGGCAGCGCGGGCAGCGAGCGGCCTTCCTCCCGCCCTCATTTAATACACTTTGCGGCGTGTTTCAAAGCAGGGCAGCGCGGGCAGCGAGCGGCCTTCCTCCCGCCCTCATTTAATACACTTTGCGGCGTGTTTCAAAGCCGGGCAAAGCGGGCAGCGAGCCGCCAGCCTCCCGCGTGAAATTCACACACTTTGCAGCGGCTCTCCTCGCAACGCCGAGCCGCTTTAGGGCGCCGGGGGTCCCGCCCTCGTTTTCACACACTTTACAGCGGGGCCGGAGGGGCTTCCGGCCGTCCCTCTTGTATTTTAAACCGCTCTATGACGTGCCACCGGCCGTCCGTGCGTCGTGTTCATTCGCTCGGCGGGCTTGCGGTTCAGCACCGAAGGCTGGACAGCGACACTCCACGTCGCAGCGCCACTCCACGTCGCAATTCCCAGCAATTTAAAGCCGCCTCGGGGCTGCAGGCCTGTCGGATACACTTTTAAAGGCTGGACAGCGCCACTCCACGTCGCATTTCCCAGCACTTTAAGGCCGCCTCGTGGCTCCAGGCCCGCCGGATACACTTTTAAACTGGCCCCGTTGGGACTTTGTCATTTTTTTTTTCTCTTTTCTTGACACGCTGGGTACTCTACTGGAGCTCGCAGCGGCATTTGGTCGCCCCTCCGGGCCGCCTCGGGCCTCCAGGCCCGCCGGATACACTTTTAAACTCTCCCCGTTGGGACTTTGTCATTTTTTTTTTCTCTTTTCTTGACACGCTGGG
>NW_026652247.1:102500-110000 GCF_030265055.1 Doryrhamphus excisus
CGGGTCGTCTCGATCTCGCTTCAATCGGGTCGGGCGGGGGGACCGCGACGCCGACCAGGGGGCCCCCGGGGGGGTTGCCTGGCCGATCGAGGCTCACGCCGCGTGTCCGCCCTCGCCCATCGAGGCCAAGCCGCAGGTCGGGGGAACCGTCCGCCCGAACACCGGCGCGAGCGCCGGCCGGCGGGGGCCCCCCGTGGCGGGTCAGGTTTGCCAATCGGTCAGTTCTCTCGACGGTCTGTCGCTCCGGTCCCACGACGGTCTGTCTCGGAGGTTCTCACGACGGTCTGTCTTGGAGGTTCTCACGACGGTCTGTCTTTTCCATTCTCACCACGGTCTGTCTTCTCCATTCTCACCACGGTCTGTCTTTCCGGTCTCACGCCCCGCGCGAGGCCGGTGAAGGCGCTCGCTCGTCGAACACATCATACCGACAGCCGCCCTCTCGGCTGTGGAGCGGGAGAACCGGCGCGGAGGGGCCGGGCGAAGCCGCCGCGCGAGGCCGGTGAAGGCGCTCGCTTGTCGAACACATCATATGAACAGCCGCCCTCTCGGCTGTCAAGCGGGAGAACCGGCGTGGAGGGGCGGGGCGAGGCCGCCGCGCGAGGCCGGTGAAGGCGCTCGCCTGTCGGACACATCATACGCGCAGCCTGGGCGTGAGCTGCGGAGGAGAACTTGGAAAAAGTTCTCACTCGGGGGCAAAAAAAAAAAAAAAAAAAAAAAGAACCAGAGGAGCGGCCCTCGCCGGCATCAGTCCGTGTTTCAGTGCGTCAAAATCGGCCTCAAAACGCACGTTTCCTCGGTCTAAACCCTGGTAGTCAAGGTTTCTAAAAAGTCGGTTTCTCAAATCGTGCATGAGGTGTTTTGGTGAACCAGGGAATTTCGCATAGACGGGAGAAGGTAAGGTATCCCCCCCCCCCCCCTGTCGGCTGTTTTACCTTCTCCCGTCTAAGCAAAAATCCCTGGTTGACCAAAACACTCATTGACCGCCATTCATTTGACACTCTGTCATATTTTCACATATTTTCAAACATTTTTCCCCCATTGACCGCCATTCATTTGACACTCTGTCATATTTTCAAACATTTTTCCCCCATTGACCGCCATTCATTTGACACTCTGTCATATTTTCAAACATTTTTCCCCCATTGACCGCCATTCATTTGACACTCTGTCATATTTTCAAACATTTTTCCCCCATTGACCGCCATTCATTTGACACTCTGTCATATTTTCAAACATTTTTCCCCCATTGACCGCCATTCATTTGACACTCTGTCATATTTTCAAACATTTTTCCCCCATTGACCGCCATTCATTTGACACTCTGTCATATTTTCAAACACCCCCCCCCCCCCCCCCCGACCGAGCGAGCGGCCTTCCTCCCGCCCTCATTTAATACACTTTGCGGCGTGTTTCAAAGCAGGGCAGCGCGGGCAGCGAGCGGTTTTCCTCCCGCCCTCATTTAATACACTTTGCGGCGTGTTTCAATGCAGGGCAGCGCGGGCAGCGAGCGGCCTTCCTCCCGCCCTCATTTAATACACTTTGCGGCGTGTTTCAAAGCCGGGCAGCGCGGGCAGCGAGCGGCCTTCCTCCCGCCCTCATTTAATACACTTTGCGGCGTGTTTCAATGCAGGGCAGCGCGGGCAGCGAGCGGCCTTCCTCCCGCCCTCATTTAATACACTTTGCGGCGTGTTTCAATGCAGGGCAGCGCGGGCAGCGAGCGGCCTTCCTCCCGCCCTCATTTAATACACTTTGCGGCGTGTTTCAAAGCCGGGCAGCGCGGGCAGCGAGCGGCCTTCCTCCCGCCCTCATTTAATACACTTTGCGGCGTGTTTCAAAGCAGGGCAGCGCGGGCAGCGAGCGGCCTTCCTCCCGCCCTCATTTAATACATTTTGCGGCGTGTTTCAATGCAGGGCAGCGCGGGCAGCGAGCGGCCTTCCTCCCGCCCTCATTTAATACACTTTGCGGCGTGTTTCAAAGCCGGGCAGCGCGGGCAGCGAGCGGCCTTCCTCCCGCCCTCATTTAATACACTTTGCGGCGTGTTTCAAAGCAGGGCAGCGCGGGCAGCGAGCGGCCTTCCTCCCGCCCTCATTTAATACACTTTGCGGCGTGTTTCAAAGCAGGGCAGCGCGGGCAGCGAGCGGCCTTCCTCCCGCCCTCATTTAATACACTTTGCGGCGTGTTTCAAAGCAGGGCAGCGCGGGCAGCGAGCCGCCAGCCTCCCGCGTGAAATTCACACACTTTGCAGCGGCTCTCCTCGCAACGCCGAGCCGCTTTAGGGCGCCGGGGGTCCCGCCCTCGTTTTCACACACTTTACAGCGGGGCCGGAGGGGCTTCCGGCCGTCCCTCTTGTATTTTAAACCGCTCTATGACGTGCCACCGGCCGTCCGTGCGTCGTGTTCATTCGCTCGGCGGGCTTGCGGTTCAGCACCGAAGGCTGGACAGCGACACTCCACGTCGCAGCGCCACTCCACGTCCCAATTCCCAGCAATTTAAAGCCGCCTCGGGGCTGCAGGCCTGTCGGATACACTTTTAAAGGCTGGACAGCGCCACTCCACGTCGCATTTCCCAGCACTTTAAGGCCGCCTCGTGGCTCCAGGCCCGCCGGATACACTTTTAAACTCTCCCCGTTGGGACTTTGTCATTTTTTTTCTCTTTTCTTGACACGCTGGGTACTCTACTGGAGCTCGCAGCGGCATTTGGTCGCCCCTCCGGGCCGCCTGGGGCCTCCAGGCCCGCCGGATACACTTTTAAACTCTCCCCGTTGGGACTTTGTCATTTTTTTTCCTCTTTTTCTTGACACGCTGGGTACTCTACTGGAGCTCGCAGCGGCATTTGGTCGCCCCTCCGGGCCGCCTCGGGCCTCCAGGCCCGCCGGATACACTTTTAAACTCTCCCCGTTGGGACTTTGTCATTTTTTTTTTCTCTTTTCTTGACACGCTGGGTACTCTACTGGAGCTCGCAGCGGCATTTGGTCGCCCCTCCGGGCCGCCTGGGGCCTCCAGGCCCGCCGGATACACTTTTAAACTCTCCCCGTTGGGACTTTGTCATTTTTTTTTTTCTCTTTTCTTGACACGCTGGGTACTCTACTGGAGCTCGCAGCGGCATTTGGTCGCCCCTCCGGGCCGCCTGGGGCCTCCAGGCCCGCCGGATACACTTTTAAACTCTCCCCGTTGGGACTTTGTCATTTTTTTTTTCTCTTTTCTTGACACGCTGGGTACTCTACTGGAGCTCGCAGCGGCATTTGGTCGCCCCTCCGGGCCGCCTGGGGCCTCCAGGCCCGCCGGATACACTTTTAAACTCTCCCCGTTGGGACTTTGTCATTTTTTTTTTCTCTTTTCTTGACACGCTGGGTACTCTACTGGAGCTCGCAGCGGCATTTGGTCGCCCCTCCGGGCCGCCTGGGGCCTCCAGGCCCGCCGGATACACTTTTAAACTCTCCCCGTTGGGACTTTGTCATTTTTTTTTTCTCTTTTCTTGACACGCTGGGTACTCTACTGGAGCTCGCAGCGGCATTTGGTCGCCCCTCCGGGCCGCCTCGGGCCTCCAGGCCCGCCGGATACACTTTTAAACTCTCCCCGTTGGGACTTTGTCATTTTTTTTTTCTCTTTTCTTGACACGCTGGGTACTCTACTGGAGCTCGCAGCGGCATTTGGTCGCCCCTCCGGGCCGCCTGGGGCCTCCAGGCCCGCCGGATACACTTTTAAACTGTCCCCGTTGGGACTTTGTCATTTTTTTTCCTCTTTTTCTTGACACGCTGGGTACTCTACTGGAGCTCGCAGCGGCATTTGGTCGCCCCTCCGGGCCGCCTCGGGCCTCCAGGCCCGCCGGATACACTTTTAAACTGTCCCCGTTGGGACTTTGTCATTTTTTTTCCTCTTTTCTTGACACGCTGGGTACTCTACTGGAGCTCGCAGCGGCATTTGGTCGCCCCTCCGGGCCGCCTGGGGCCTCCAGGCCCGCCGGATACACTTTTAAACTCTCCCCGTTGGGACTTTGTCATTTTTTTTTTCTCTTTTCTTGACACGCTGGGTACTCTACTGGAGCTCGCAGCGGCATTTGGTCGCCCCTCCGGGCCGCCTGGGGCCTCCAGGCCCGCCGGATACACTTTTAAACTCTCCCCGTTGGGACTTTGTCATTTTTTTTTTTCTCTTTTCTTGACACGCTGGGTACTCTACTGGAGCTCGCAGCGGCATTTGGTCGCCCCTCCGGGCCGCCTGGGGCCTCCAGGCCCGCCGGATACACTTTTAAACTCTCCCCGTTGGGACTTTGTCATTTTTTTTCCTCTTTTTCTTGACACGCTGGGTACTCTACTGGAGCTCGCAGCGGCATTTGGTCGCCCCTCCGGGCCGCCTGGGGCCTCCAGGCCCGCCGGATACACTTTTAAACTCTCCCCGTTGGGACTTTGTCATTTTTTTTTTCTCTTTTCTTGACACGCTGGGTACTCTACTGGAGCTCGCAGCGGCATTTGGTCGCCCCTCCGGGCCGCCTGGGGCCTCCAGGCCCGCCGGATACACTTTTAAACTCTCCCCGTTGGGACTTTGTCATTTTTTTTTTCTCTTTTCTTGACACGCTGGGTACTCTACTGGAGCTCGCAGCGGCATTTGGTCGCCCCTCCGGGCCGCCTGGGGCCTCCAGGCCCGCCGGATACACTTTTAAACTCTCCCCGTTGGGACTTTGTCATTTTTTTTTTCTCTTTTCTTGACACGCTGGGTACTCTACTGGAGCTCGCAGCGGCATTTGGTCGCCCCTCCGGGCCGCCTCGGGCCTCCAGGCCCGCCGGATACACTTTTAAACTCTCCCCGTTGGGACTTTGTCATTTTTTTTTTCTCTTTTCTTGACACGCTGGGTACTCTACTGGAGCTCGCAGCGGCATTTGGTCGCCCCTCCGGGCCGCCTGGGGCCTCCAGGCCCGCCGGATACACTTTTAAACTGTCCCCGTTGGGACTTTGTCATTTTTTTTCCTCTTTTTCTTGACACGCTGGGTACTCTACTGGAGCTCGCAGCGGCATTTGGTCGCCCCTCCGGGCCGCCTCGGGCCTCCAGGCCCGCCGGATACACTTTTAAACTGTCCCCGTTGGGACTTTGTCATTTTTTTTCCTCTTTTCTTGACACGCTGGGTACTCTACTGGAGCTCGCAGCGGCATTTGGTCGCCCCTCCGGGCCGCCTGGGGCCTCCAGGCCCGCCGGATACACTTTTAAACTCTCCCCGTTGGGACTTTGTCATTTTTTTTTTCTCTTTTCTTGACACGCTGGGTACTCTACTGGAGCTCGCAGCGGCATTTGGTCGCCCCTCCGGGCCGCCTGGGGCCTCCAGGCCCGCCGGATACACTTTTAAACTCTCCCCGTTGGGACTTTGTCATTTTTTTTTTTCTCTTTTCTTGACACGCTGGGTACTCTACTGGAGCTCGCAGCGGCATTTGGTCGCCCCTCCGGGCCGCCTGGGGCCTCCAGGCCCGCCGGATACACTTTTAAACTCTCCCCGTTGGGACTTTGTCATTTTTTTTTTCTCTTTTCTTGACACGCTGGGTACTCTACTGGAGCTCGCAGCGGCATTTGGTCGCCCCTCCGGGCCGCCTGGGGCCTCCAGGCCCGCCGGATACACTTTTAAACTCTCCCCGTTGGGACTTTGTCATTTTTTTTTTCTCTTTTCTTGACACGCTGGGTACTCTACTGGAGCTCGCAGCGGCATTTGGTCGCCCCTCCGGGCCGCCTGGGGCCTCCAGGCCCGCCGGATACACTTTTAAACTGTCCCCGTTGGGACTTTGTCATTTTTTTTCCTCTTTTTCTTGACACGCTGGGTACTCTACTGGAGCTCGCAGCGGCATTTGGTCGCCCCTCCGGGCCGCCTCGGGCCTCCAGGCCCGCCGGATACACTTTTAAACTGTCCCCGTTGGGACTTTGTCATTTTTTTTCCTCTTTTCTTGACACGCTGGGTACTCTACTGGAGCTCGCAGCGGCATTTGGTCGCCCCTCCGGGCCGCCTGGGGCCTCCAGGCCCGCCGGATACACTTTTAAACTCTCCCCGTTGGGACTTTGTCATTTTTTTTTTCTCTTTTCTTGACACGCTGGGTACTCTACTGGAGCTCGCAGCGGCATTTGGTCGCCCCTCCGGGCCGCCTGGGGCCTCCAGGCCCGCCGGATACACTTTTAAACTCTCCCCGTTGGGACTTTGTCATTTTTTTTTTTCTCTTTTCTTGACACGCTGGGTACTCTACTGGAGCTCGCAGCGGCATTTGGTCGCCCCTCCGGGCCGCCTGGGGCCTCCAGGCCCGCCGGATACACTTTTAAACTCTCCCCGTTGGGACTTTGTCATTTTTTTTTTCTCTTTTCTTGACACGCTGGGTACTCTACTGGAGCTCGCAGCGGCATTTGGTCGCCCCTCCGGGCCGCCTGGGGCCTCCAGGCCCGCCGGATACACTTTTAAACTCTCCCCGTTGGGACTTTGTCATTTTTTTTTTCTCTTTTCTTGACACGCTGGGTACTCTACTGGAGCTCGCAGCGGCATTTGGTCGCCCCTCCGGGCCGCCTGGGGCCTCCAGGCCCGCCGGATACACTTTTAAACTCTCCCCGTTGGGACTTTGTCATTTTTTTTTTCTCTTTTCTTGACACGCTGGGTACTCTACTGGAGCTCGCAGCGGCATTTGGTCGCCCCTCCGGGCCGCCTGGGGCCTCCAGGCCCGCCGGATACACTTTTAAACTCTCCCCGTTGGGACTTTGTCATTTTTTTTCTCTTTTCTTGACACGCTGGGTACTCTACTGGAGCTCGCAGCGGCATTTGGTCGCCCCTCCGGGCCGCCTGGGGCCTCCAGGCCCGCCGGATACACTTTTAAACTGTCCCCGTTGGGACTTTGTCATTTTTTTTCCTCTTTTTCTTGACACGCTGGGTACTCTACTGGAGCTCGCAGCGGCATTTGGTCGCCCCTCCGGGCCGCCTCGGGCCTCCAGGCCCGCCGGATACACTTTTAAACTGTCCCCGTTGGGACTTTGTCATTTTTTTTCCTCTTTTCTTGACACGCTGGGTACTCTACTGGAGCTCGCAGCGGCATTTGGTCGCCCCTCCGGGCCGCCTGGGGCCTCCAGGCCCGCCGGATACACTTTTAAACTCTCCCCGTTGGGACTTTGTCATTTTTTTTTTCTCTTTTCTTGACACGCTGGGTACTCTACTGGAGCTCGCAGCGGCATTTGGTCGCCCCTCCGGGCCGCCTGGGGCCTCCAGGCCCGCCGGATACACTTTTAAACTCTCCCCGTTGGGACTTTGTCATTTTTTTTTTTCTCTTTTCTTGACACGCTGGGTACTCTACTGGAGCTCGCAGCGGCATTTGGTCGCCCCTCCGGGCCGCCTCGGGCCTCCAGGCCCGCCGGATACACTTTTAAACTGTCCCCGTTGGGACTTTGTCATTTTTTTTCCTCTTTTCTTGACACGCTGGGTACTCTACTGGAGCTCGCAGCGGCATTTGGTCGCCCCTCCGGGCCGCCTGGGGCCTCCAGGCCCGCCGGATA